>NW_010190333.1:5599-7314 GCF_000695765.1 Mesitornis unicolor
GGCACGTGCTAGGGCCATTTGCCTGCAGTCCACACGTTCACATGCACAGCGACCAGCCTGTGCCCAGGCCTTGGATGGATGTGGCCAAAACGCTCTCGGAATGCAGAAATGGGGTTTGCTCCCATCAGCAAAACTGACGAATAGGTTGACTAATAATTTCCAGAACTTCTCTGTCAGGGCCCACGGGAGAGCAGAGGCTTTAATCAGCACCTGCCCACCCCGAAAGGACAGAGTGAACTGTCTTTGCTCAGGGCATAAATGGAGATAGCATGTTTAAAGGATTTTAATCTAGGTTTCCCTTATCTCCTAGCTTCATCTGGGCTTTTTCCCGTGGATGCCTTTTACTGCTGCCTCTTGCTCTCCTTGGGGTGGATCTTCTTCCCTGCTCCACAGCAGTAACTCTGGGCACAGCCCTGTCTGCAGCTCCCTCTTGCAGCACAGGAGGGCAAGAGCGAGCCATCAGGCACTCCAGTCCCCAGCCTGCTGCTGCTGCTGCTTCTGACAGCTCCTGAGTTGTCTTCCTTCCTATTTGCACCTGCTTGTGTTTCACCTCCGGGATTGCCCCGCCATGCAATGTTAAAAGGGTCTTTAAGGGAGAAGGAGGGCAAGGAGTGCAAGGTGGAGTAGTTATGCTGCAGAAGGAGACACTGCTGAGCTCTAGCAGAGGCAAAGGTAGGGATGAGATTGGGGAGTGCGGCAGTTGCTTGGATCCCCTGTCCCCTGCCACGTTCCTGCCTAGTGCCGTGGGTAGATGTGAACTCAGTGGTGGGAATTTGTTAAAAGCCAGGAATGAGAACTGCAGCCTGAGTTAGCTTTGGTGTGGAGATGGCTGGAGTCCCGTGGACCATCACTGTGCTGGGAGCAGAGCCTTGAGCACCCGCCTTGCTGCGCTGGGAGCCTGCAGTCTCGTGTCTTAATGGGAGGTATCCCCAGATCTGTAAAGAGAGCATGTTTTATGTTTTGCGTGTTGTTGGTTTCTAGGATGGAAGGGAATGTGTTTCTCTTCATGTTGCTACAAACAGCTCGGTGACTGCATGCAAGTCTTATATGCCTCGGTTTCCCCACCTGTGAGACTGCGCTGTACTGATTGTGCCTGCATAGGAGTGACCCGGCAGCCTCTGGATTTCTGTCCGACGTTGTGCTGGTGACCTGTGCTGGATGGACACGTGTCCAGGTGGCTGATGAGGGCAGGAGCCCCTGCAGGGCAACCTCCTTGGGGGTGCGATGGGGCAAGCCAGACAGGTTGTGGTCACATCTCTTTTAGCACCCGTTGAGTCACAGGGATGTCCTGCAGGTGGGGATGGCGGTGAGCACGTCTCAACAGTCGGGTCTGTGACAAGAAGGAGAAACAGTTTCAGCAGTGGCTGTCACCCAAGGCGGGTTTGAGTGAGCAGCCCGCTGGGGTTTAGTTCTCTGCTGTGAGTCCTTTTGCCCTCCAAAGGGGAGCAGTTCCTTCTCCACTGGGCTGTGAGCGTGGACAGTCTGGGCATGGGTCAGTCTTGGTCTTAGGAGTGGACACCTGGTTTGGTGTGCCCGATCATGCTGGGCCGTCGCATTTACCCTGATTCGGGTTGGTCTCCTGCCTCCACGCTCATCGGGTGGAGGTCTCTCTTCTAAAGCCATCTGTCTGTCCCCCTTGACCAGGTGTCTCCAGAGAAGTGCCGCTTCGCCATAGGCCGAATCCTGAGTGAGGGAGACGCAAAGCCATCGGAAGA
>NW_010190333.1:7345-12870 GCF_000695765.1 Mesitornis unicolor
TCCAGAAGTATGGCTTCAAGATCTTCTCCTTCCCTGCTCCCAGCCATGTGGTCATGGCGACCTTCCCATTCACCACACCGCTGTCCATCCATCTAGCAGTCAACCGTGTCCACCCAGCCCTTGACACCTACATCAAGGTAAGCGAGCGGGGCATGAAGAGCATCACACGTGTTCAGTGGGCTGTCAGAAGCTTCTCCTGCCGACAGCCGATGAGGCTGCTCTGACATGTCATCTCTTTACGTCTTCCCTTGGGCACCACCATCAAGATCTCCTTCTTTTGCAATCTGGCAGGTACTTCCCCAGCAGGGATGTCCTCTCATTCACTCTGTAGACGCAGGGGTATCTTTTCTGCTGTTTTGTGTTTACGAGAAGCAAGTTCTGTTCTGACAACTTGCTGTTCTTCTCCTTAACACAGAGATAAAAGCCGGTTTTCCCCTTGAGTGTCTGTCTTGTTTTTAGGATCTGGCGGGTATGTGCCCCTTCGGTGTAACGCATCGTGCCATGAAACTTCTGTTTCAGGTGCCAGCCTCACCTGTGAGGTAGCTGTCTTCTGCAGGGGTGGGAGGAGAAGCTAAAAATTTTCTGGCCTATGGGCTTATGAAAACTTGGTTTCAAGCAATACATTGGAATTTGTAGCTCTTAGTCCTGGGTGGGCACCTGGCTGCACTGGGCTACCCCCTCTGTCAGGCCCCCGGTCTCCATCCTGCAGACCAGCTTGCTGTGTTCGCCCTCACCCCTGAGCAGAGTGGAGTGGGTGGCCATTCCCCTTGCTTCTGGTCTTTTTGAAGCCATCTCTGCTACCTTGCTCTGGCTGCCAGAGCAGCAGCAGCAGCAGTGTTCCCAAACAGCACATCTGACGGACACCTCCGGATCTGGGCTGTCTAGAAAGCGAGGATGGTCCTGGCCAGCCGGGCAGTGGAGAAGGACTGTCCTTCCTGGAGGGGGAGGATGCTGGGGAGGGGCTGGCGCTCAGCCCCTGGCTTATCTGGCTGTTGGCTTCTGCCACTCTCGTTTGTTCGTGTTGAAATGCACTATTTATAAACTTGCTTTCCCTGGCAAAATTCCCAGCCCTGTGGGGGAACTGTGCAAATCCCTCCAACCTGCGCTGTGCCGCAGGATGGCTGCCCGGGTGCCAACCCCAGAACTTCAGCAGGGGGCTCTTAGCCAACCCTCTTGTTCAGCCTGGCCTTAGGCAGCTGCTGCTGGGACTGACAGAAGATGCATTAACGCCGGCAGTGGACGAGACCGCTGCTGCTTGTGCCTCCCTGTATTGGAGAGCTGGTGGAGAGCAGAGCCAGTTTTCTGTTCTCCTCTTCTTGCTCCATCCTCTCTCCTGGAGCTCTCCCAGCTGTTCTGGTGCAGGGGGTATAGGGCACTGCTGCCAGCCATGCGGTGGACACATGGGTGTGCAGTGCGGGGGCTAGCGTGGGTGGGAGCATCAGGTTGGCTGCGGAAGTGCTTGGTGATGTGGGGCTGATGCTGCCGTACTTGGGGAAAGGTCCCAGAGAGCGCATCTGTCACAGGAGAGAGCTAAAAGGGGAATGATGGGTTGTTCTGGGAGCACCTGGCAGCATTTGATGGGAGTAGCTGATGGCAAATTAAAATAAATAACTGAAATTGTACAGAAAGGCAGCAGACAGGGCTGTGTGCCGAGGGAGGGGACACTTGGTGATCTCTGACCCAGTCCTAACAGCTCGTGTGTGGGGGTGTGTGCCTGTGGCCATCCCCAAGTCCTGCAGCAGAGCACGGCCGCCCTGCCCCCGTTAGGCTGACTGTGGGGACATGGGCAGGGAGACCATGGGTCATGAGGCAGAGGGGAGCGGGTGCTGCACTTTGGAGACCGTTTGCAGCCGCGCTGGCAGCATCCCTGCCACTTTTCCTGCTTCCCCCTGCCCCTTTTCCTTCTCCCCTGCCACATCTCCCAGGGGCTGGACTGCCTGCGTCCCTGGGGCTGCGCTGGCACTTCCCAGGGCGCAGGGATGGAGAGGGAGAGGGGAAACTTTCATGGAAACAGATAACCTGTGCCCGCTTGGTGGTGGGAATGGGGGTTGCCATGGAGACGGCTTCTCCAAATAGCATCCTTCATCCCACCTCCAGGGCCCGGCTCCCTTAAGCAACCCGAGACAGCAGCTAGACAGAGATTTGCTTTATTTATTTATTTCATGCTGTGCCTGCTTTGAGAAGGGCGCTGTTAATGAGAGTTTGGGGGTCAGGCCTGCTGAGCGCGCCAGTCCCCCCACTGCCCTCCTGTCCCAGATGGCAAAAGCCAGGAGCCGTGAAAGAAGGCTCAGCGGCAGAGATGAAATGCGGGCTCCTGTGGAGAGAGGGAATTAGCTGGAGTGGAGGGAGGATGGCATGGGAGAGCAGGGGAGGGGGGGTGGATAAAGCTTTGGAGATGCTGAAAAACAGGGGTGGGGAATGGGTGAAGAAGGAGACTGGGAGGAGGAGGGAACTGGAGGAGATGTGTAGGGTGAAGGAGCTGAGGGTTTGGGGACCGGCTGAGGGAGCAGGACTGCGAGAGGTGGTGGGGTGGTCTGGGGCAGAGCTGGAGGAAGCCCCGCCACAGGGGACACCCTTCCTGTGGCATCCCCTGAGGTTGGAGGTGCTGGGCCCCCCGGGCTGAAGGCTGGGGGATGTGAAGGGGGAGTGTGGCCACCGCTGGACTCGCTGGTGCCATGCTGGAGTAACTGGGAATGCCCATGGCTCAGGTTTCCTGAGCAGTGCAGGTGCAGTGGTGCTGGCTTTCAGCAGCCTGAGCCTTGTGTGTCCCAGTCTGCTGCTGCTTTGGAGGGATAGAGAAGATTAAAAATAAAATTGATAGCAATAATTGAAAATTAAATAGGATGGTGGAGTCTCCTTTCGTTAGGGATGGAAAGGACTGGCACAAAGCAGGAGGCGCTGCGGTCAGGCTGCCCTTGCAGTGTGCCTCCTTGCCCCTCTGGCTCTTAGTGGGGCTCAGGAGCCGGCATTTCTGTGACTCTTCATGTGCAGCCACAGCTTTTGGGAACTGTGGGGAAATGGCTGCATCCACCCCAGCAGGTAAGAGGACATCCTTCTGCTGGGATGGCAGCCTGGCAGCAGCAGTGACTTGCTGGCTAGAATTGCCTTTGGAGAAGCCCAGGAGAGCCTGCTGGCTCATTGCATCCAGCGCGGGTTGTTTAAGGCATAGGATGAGGTTGTTCAGAGTCCCTCGAAAGCATTTCTCCCATAAGAGCTCCTGCTGATGGCTCTCCCTGCTGTGGCTGCTAGCCTGGAGTGAGCTTTGCTCCCCTTGTTGGCTATGGGACTTTGGGATGCAGTCACCTCTTGCATCTCTTTGTTAAGCTAAATATACAGAGCCTGTAAAGTCTTCCACTGGCATATTTTCCAATATGTTCCGTATTTTCCAGTTTTAATTCCTAGGTCCATTTTGGACCTGTTTTCAGCTTAGAAAGTTCTCTGACTTGTGAGTAGCACAAATGGCTACCATTATTTCAGCAATGGTCTTACTGCTGTGATGCACAGATCTCTGGTGGAGATCTTGTCCCCTGCCGCAGACCCTCGGTCATGGGTTTGTTCTGAGCCAGTTAACAGTGACTTCAAACATGTGCTGGTCTCCTTTGGTGGAGTTGTAGGTTCTTGATTAAAAATGGGAAATGATACCAAGTCCTACGTCTTCTCTGAGTTTGAATGAATGGCACGGATGCCGGTTTGTTTATCAGTCAAGCCCACAATCCACACAAAACTAAATTACGTTTGCTAACAGGATCTGACAGCTGTAAACATGTGTGGGTTGGCATTAACTATACCGGGCTCCTTTGCTTCCTGGTGATCTGGTCTGGTTGCTGCCATCCATTTATTTTGCCGTGGCTCAGTCTTCGCCTGACGGGCCTGCGCTTACCCGAGTCAGCACTTCACGCATCTGAATTCTGGCAGGTACAGGCTGCTGTCTCTCCTGGGACTCTCTAGCATCTCCAGCTGGCCAGAGATCACCCTTTGACATGCAGACAGCTTGTCAGCCAAGACTTTGCATGTTTTAAATGTGTGTTGTTTGAACCTGTGAGCTGTGTGTTACACCTTCCCATGGAAGAGCCGACATTTCATCTGCATCCACTGCCCATGTTATCTGGCTTTGTCCTAAATTCGTTGCAGAAATACTCACTGAATTCTCTTCCTTTCTCAATGGCTGGGGAGAGAGTTGGCACTCGTCTGCCTGGCTGGATGGAACGGCCTTCGCTTTAAGCCCATGTGTACTTGAATGTGGGTCTGTAGAGTTCCCAGGGAGACAAGAATTTTTTGGATGCCCCTGTTAAGCGATCCTCATACATCAAATAAGAACAGGGGAGAAAAATAAGCCCTTGAGAGTCATAGAGGATTTGATGTGCCTAACTCGTATTGATGGCAGAGACGAGACCCAAGCTGACAGCGTGACAGGCTGCTGGGCCCACGGCTGGCAAGGGCTTAGAGTAAAGATACAGACTCTGGGGGGAGTGTTTTAGGAAGCCTTTGCATTGTCTGCACGGGCCCCAAGCCGGGCTGTAGGTCAGGTCGTGCATGGCTTGCGCACTGCGGATGGACCTCGGTAGCCCCTGGTGCCCACCAGTTGTGTTCCTCGGAGCTGCAGCAGCAGCGGGCTGGGCTGTCCCCAGCAGTTGTCCCTCGGATGCTGCTGGTGTGGGTGTAGCCACAGACCGGTGACATCTCCAGCGGGTGGTACTTGTTGGGGTGGGGAGGTGGCTGATGGTGGGTGGGAAACCCTGGGGAGGTATGGACACCTGGAGTGGATGGTGCAGACAGGCTCCTGGTGAAGGGTGGGAGTTTGTCCCTTTCCGGATTTTCTCACTTCTGTCATTTTTATTTTTTTTTTACCTCAGCATTGTGGTCTGACTCAGGTTGGGCCGATTGGCCACCTCCCTGGTTTTGCCCCGCTGGTGACAGCCAGCCAGCAAGAGCGTTTGGAAATGAGAGGGAAGAAACAGGACCCATCCTACTTATTTTCCCCTCTCAGAAGCAAAACATAGCTCAAACACTGCTATGGCTTGGTTTATCCTGTGACCACAACAGTCCTCAATGGTGGTGTCTTTGTCGTCCACTGCTCATATCTGTGAGTGCTATGGAGTGGACTGGGTCTCTCCTCTCCTTTAGGAACCCCGTTGGGCTTGGGGATGTGTTGGGTGTTTGCAGTCTGCTCCCCCAGAGGGCAGTGGAGCTTGCAGCATCTCCTTGCAGTGTAGAGGATTGAACTGCAGCCAGGGAAACTGAGGCACAGATGATGTCGCATCCAACCTGCCACGTGCTGCTGAGGTCTTCCATCACTGCTCATGGCCACAGGAAGAGAAGAAGGGAGAGCAGAAGAGGCCAGTGTCAGAGATGGCTTTGGGCGAGTGTTTCTGGTTGCCTGGGGGCTGGTGGGTGTTGGGGTGTGCAGTGGTGCCGGTTGAGTCCATCACGCTCCCTCCTCTCCCCTAGGCTTTATGCACTTTGTTTCTGCTGCAGCTAAAAGAGGTGTTGTAAATAGATGAGATTTTGCCCTTATTTTAGGGAAA
>NW_010190333.1:12901-18839 GCF_000695765.1 Mesitornis unicolor
GGACGAAGATCCCAGCAAGCTACTAGTCTGTCCCTGCCCATCCCTGACTCCCGGCCAGCCTAGTTAATGTTGAGGATGAGCGCTGGAGCAGCTGGGCCAGCAGTGCTGGAGGACACCCTTGGCTGGTGTGTGAAGGAGCCAGTGAAGCTCTTGATCTCGGCTGGGCAGGAGGAGCAGGTGAGGGGTGGGCACTGCCATGCTCCAGCACCAGCCTCTCCATAAGGCGATGTGCAGCTGCAGGAACTGGAGAGGGACCCCGAGGTGTCTCTGCATGGGCTTGGCACCTTGGCGGGCATGTTCATGTCCTGCTGCCCTGCACTGACCACTGGTTTTCAGCGGTCTCTCTCTCCAGCAAGGCCGCCTGCTCCATGGTGGTTGGCAACCCCCAGCTGCATGTCACATCACATCAGTTTGGGCGTTTGCAGCGACTTCTATTTATTCAATATTTTTAGCGACAGAACCCTCTGAAGAAGCTTCAATCCTGCGAGCGTGGATGACCTCACCTTCAGTGCTGCCTGGGGGAGCAGACAGGGGAGGGCAGGACACCCACGGGGTCAGGCTGAGCCAGGTGGAAGGGTTTTGTGGTGGGCAATGTCTTTTAACACTGTAGGGACCTTTGGACCCAACTCGGGCTCGGCTCATGCAGCGGAGCGGGTCTGTTTAACCTGTGTCTGCAGGGAAACGGCTCCTCCTGTGCCGCTAATGGAACATATGGGGATGTGGGGCTCTGCGTCACGTCTCTTGCCACTCGCAGCAGTCATCCCTGCTTTCCCACTTCTCCAGGAGGAATTTGGCAGCCCCAGGCCACCACTCATCTGCTGTCAGTTTTTCCCTGGTCCTTGTGAGCGGTGGGGAAGCGGTGACTTAGCACTGGCCGTGCTTTGTGTTCGGTGCTGAGCGCTGCCCTGACGGAGCCAGCGTGGCTGACTTGTGCCAGACACGCCGGTGTTCTGCTGCCCAGCACGTGCCAGTGCCGTACCTGCTGCGGCTCTGCCGCCTCACGCTCACAGGCGCCTTTCCTCTTGCAAGCGCATGGCTTCTGTTTCGGTTCTGCTGTTTGGTTGCATGGGGGCAGGTGTAAAACTGCAGCTCTGGCAGCATCGCTTCTTTGAGCAGAAAAGAGGTTTTCTGGCCAGCTCTGAGCTCTGTAGTTACAAAGGTTCCTTCACTACCTCTGCAGCTTGTCTCATGTGTGAAATCACCCAGTTTTTCCCCATCTTCTTGTTGACCACATGCAAGTGTCTGCCCCAGCAGCAGAAAGAGGAGGATCCTGGTGCGGGCAAAGCAGCTGGTGTGGGACACAGGCTCCCAGCCACCATGGCCCCACCAGCTCTGACTGATGACAGAATGAGAGCAGCCCAGTTTGGATGGGACCTGGAAGGATTGCTTGGTCCAGCGTTTCATGGCAGAGGAAGCCCAGATGAGGTTGTCTAGTGCCTGATTGCATCTTGAAAGCCTCCAGCGATAGGGACTCCACCATGTCCCTGGGGAGGTTGTTCTGGCTGGCGGCTCAGCCCTGGGTCTCTCCCACCATGGATGCTTTCCTGTGACATCCAGCATTTTGATCCTATTGCCATCCCAGCTCCTTTTCCAGGAGCATTTCCAAAGGCAGCTCCTGGTAGGAGAGCAAACTTCAAGAGCCTGCCCTCCCATGCCTCCAAACTATGTGGGCATCCCTGATGGCCAAAAGCCTGGCCCAGTGCTGCCTGTCGGTCAGTGGTCCTGCTTGGGGGCCTTTTTGTCCCCGGAGGGAGCGCCCAGCCACCACTTCGGAGAGCTGGGGCTTGCAGCCTCGTAATGACTTAGAAAATGGTCAGAGGGATGAATCCACTCAGACATAAAGATTTCCTCCCCCCTCGCCTTTGTGGTGAGGATTAATGATCACAGAGGAGGCTGGGGATATTTCATACGGCTGTCCGAGGGAGAGAAAGAACTGAAATGGTTTGCCTTGGGCAAGGAGGGATAGTAAAATACTACAGTGCTGTTCTGTCAGATCTCTTTATCGACTCAATCTGTCTGTGTGCTCTCCCCAGATATATTTATAGAGAATTCCAGAGGATGCAGTCGGCTCGAAAGGTTTTCTTTGTCAGCCGTTGGAGATGGGTGCAGCTCTCTCAAGCAGTGACACCATCCCAAACCTTGGGGTCTTCCCTCCTTGCCAGCCAGCCGATTAATTCGAGGATGAGATTGATCTGCCTGTCTGCAATTATTTTAGCAGGATCCTAATGAGTTTTTTCTGGGCTGGTTCTTCCCTGTAGCCTTCTGAGCCAGACCTTGCCAGCTGTGCCAGGCTTGAGAAACAGCAAAATGAACCTGATCAAATACTAAACAGCTTCTTGGAAATACTGCTCTTTTCCAGCAAACGCTGCTGGCCCAGTTTCCCTGACTGTGAAGCTCCTGCTTTGAAACCTGTGGAGCAGGGAGATAATACATTTGAAAGCAGTGACATTTTTACCTCCAGAAAAGAACCATTGCGCTATGACTAATTTGCACCTTTTCAATGCTGGTTAGGTATGAAATGTAGGAAAGGCCCCGCTTCAGGGAGGGCAGGAGAAAGGAAACATTTCTATTCTGCACCGAGTCAAAACATGGATGGATGAGTCGTGAGGTTGGGTGGTGATCAGATCACAGGGATGAAAGAACAAGATCAGTTCTTGCTCCTTCCCGTGCCGAGAGCTGACGTGCCGCTGAGGAGGCACTGGCTTTGGGGCTGCACCTGTGGCTGGAGCCTGGTGAGGTGGCCGAGCCCGACTGTTTGCTCCAAAGCAGAGGGCCGCACTGGGAGTCCCTCAGGGTCTCTTCTTTTGACAGGGATATGTATATTTACATATATATATATATATTTATGTGTATGTGTGTGTGTGCGCGCCCACGTGTCTAACCCTGCTGCCACTGCGTGCCTGCAGCAGTCACTGCTGGTAGGATGCTGTTTGAGGTGGTGCTGTTTGAGGTGATGCTGCTGCGTGCTGGTGGCCTTGGGCCGTGGCAGCAGGCCGGGGGTGTCCTGCACTACCGGTCCTCACGACTGCGGCAGGCACAGTGGTCTGCAGAGCTACTTTTGCAGGGCCAGCAAGAGCTCTTCCTCTGCTCGTGCTGCTGCGTGGTGGCCATCGCTCTGCCCACACCTGTAGGGACTCTCAGCCTTTGCGGAGTGGGTGCAAGGTATGGAGAGGTACAGTGGTTTGGTGCAGAGCTGTGTACAGCTAATACATCCCATCCTGCTTTGAGGAGCAGGCACCTGGTGCTGAACTCAGGTTGTCCCAGCAGGTTTTAGAAAATCATGCTGGCTCTCTTGATCTCCTCCAGATTTGCCAGGTCTGGGTTTATCTTTGTCATCTCCAGCTGCTTCTGCCATTGCAGGGCTCTGGAGCAGCTTGCAGCCTGGTCTGTGAGCTCCTTGAAAGAGGAAGGTCGAGCTGTGCTTACTTTCTGGCTTGCAGGCTTTTGGAGAGGGCCTGGGAGCCCAAAGCTCCAAGACTTCTTTTGTCCCATTTCTTTCCAGCATGTGGCCACTTATTCCAGTCTCTACTTCAGCCAAACCAGAGAAAATCAGAGCCTTTGATGGAAATGTTGGCATTTTCTAGCTCCAGCACCCGTGGCTGGAGCTGCCAAGGATGACTCCAGATTAGAACTGCCCCAAAGCAGCTGATGCAGGTCTGCAGCCTGGCGGGGATGCCCAGGCTCTCTGTGCTGCTTCCCCTGCACTATCCTAGGAGAGCAGCAAGCCGTGGCGAGCCTCTTCGCCTTCATGGCCAGCGAGCTGGATGGGTCGGCATCTGGCACCTCTCTTCTTCACCCAGTTGCATAGGAGCAAGAAAAGGCTCACGTTCATACCCTGTGGGGAACCACAGCGGGCAGAGGAGGCAACGACTCCTTGGGGACTGGCTCAGGGATGAGTCATTGCTTGTCCTCTGTCACCCTTGAGCCGGTTTCTCTCAAGATCTCTTCTGCAGTGTCTGGCATTGGTAAGAGACTGAAGGTACCTGTTACCCTCAAGAGTGGATCAGCTCCTGATCAACCAGTGCTTCTGGGTGTGCCAGGGCAGCATCTTCTTTCTTCACCCCCAGTCTAGCTGGTGTAAGGCTTTCCCAGGCTCCTTAGGGCTCCAGTGAGCGTGAGGAGGTGGAGGCTCATGCCTGGCTTGGGCAGATGCATTTCTGCTGGGTTTGCTGGAGATACGTTCTCCCTTAGGTAGGGTGCCTCTGCCCTGCCAGGGCTGATAGGAGGGCTGGGGCTGTAACGTGAAAAAGGAATCACAGACTGTTAGGAGTTGGAAGGGACCTCGAAAGCTCATCCAGTCCAACCCCTGCCAGAGCAGGATCACCAGACCAGGTCACACAGGAACACGGCCAGGCGGGTTTTGAATGTCTGCAGAGAAGGAGACTCCACATTCCAGAGAATGTGCCTCCAGCATGGAGGAAAGGAACAGACCTGCCTAAGAGGGGAGATGATGGTGGAGAGTTGCCTCTCCTGGGTGGCAGGGAGAAACTACAAAGAGGTTTCTGTGCTGACTTGGAGCAGAGCCCAAGTACAGCTTTTGGGACAGGATCAGATTCCCATGGCCACCATGGCCACATTCTCCAAAGCTCACCTCTTTGGGGGGTTCAAAATATGGATCTCCTGGCCTGTGTGCAGCGGGGGAGCTGAGGAAGGCTTTTGAGGGCTTTCGGGACTGAGAGAGCCTGAGCTCCACTCCATCTGAGGAGCGCTGACCTACACTCACTCCAAGAGAGCAGAGAGTCCTGAGCCAGCACGGAGAGGACAAAACAGAGACACTGGGGCCATGATACGGAGTCACTGGTGGGGCTTGGGCTGTGCTTGTCTTCCAGGCCACTGACATCTGGGTTTTGCACGTCTACATTTTGCATGGCTGTGTTCCTCCCAAAAGCTCAGCGAGGCTCTGCTGGTCTGAGGCTGAGCTCCAAATTAAATGACACGACTTTACATTTCAAAGGGTCTGAGGGAGCAGAAGGGTGCCTGCGATTTTCTGGGTGTGGAATAATTGGGGTGATATTTTTTTTTGGTGGCTTGTACCGTGACGGCCGGATGCTCGCTCTGCAGACAGATGGTTTTACCTGTTCATTTTCTGCTAATGTGAGGAACTGTAACAACACTGCGGGGAGGAAGGGGGGTGACAGAGCCGAATGCAGCAGGGAGAGTGGGTTAGTAACCACTCTGCATCTCTCTCTGGCTGCTTATCGCAGTGATAACTTGTGGATGGGCACATGTTTGCATTGCAGGACGCCTGGAAACTTCTGCTTCTGTCGTCCCCCTTCCACACACCACCAACCATAACATCTCCTGGTATATTTAAAGCTGTTACAGTGTCCATTTCCCTTATCTTTGCAGCTCTGTGGGGTCAACCCTGAGGCAAAAGTGCTACTTGAAGGTCAAAGGCAGACCTTTAAGGCAACTGGCAGAGGGGTCGGTCTGGGAGTCCCCTTCCCAGCACGGTGCTGGGGGCTGTTGCCTTTCAGATGAAACCTGGAGGTGTGTCCCGGCCCCGTGGGGGTGAAGTGGATGTGCTGTGGCTGTTCACGGAGCGGGCCTGTCCGCAGCTGCCTGCTGGCTTCATGCGTTTGCCAGCGGGCTCTGTTCCTGCTCCATGGGGTTTTAAGGCACCTCGGGAAGGCTGGAGGGATGGAAGCTGTGCCCTCATTCCCACCAGCATTTTCTCCCTGTCGCTGGATGGCTGGTTACTCTCAGCTGCTTCTCTGGGTTTATTTCTACTGGGAGCTGATGGCAGCTCCTTGACATGCAGGAAGGTAGATGTCTATCATCTGCTGTGGCCAGCGGCTCTTCTTGTCATGCTGTGCGGATTCACAGCTTGGGGTAACGTCCGCCCAGCAGTACAGTAAGCAGACCATGAGTTAGCAAAAGCTTATCAAGAGGTCAGTGTCAGAGGAAGACTTGCTCCAGTACTTCTGTGCTGAGCGGT
>NW_010190333.1:18870-23335 GCF_000695765.1 Mesitornis unicolor
GAGCAAAGTGGAAGTCTGGAGCTTTCCCAGCTTGTGCAGCAATTCTGGGAGTGTGTGGGACCTGGAAAGCCATAGGCCTGTGGAAGGGCAGAGTCAGGCTGGGCTCTGTCCTCGCCTAACTCGCTTAGATTTCATCTCCCGATTGATCTGCACAGTCAAACTCATAATCCTGTGCTGCTGGAGGCAGCTGCTCCCCTCCCCTGCTGCCTCCGTTTCCAGCGAAGAGCCTGGCTTTGGAGGCGCTCGGCTTGCGTCCCTGCCAGCCATTGCCCCCCTGCCCGTGGCAACGTGCTCGGCAGGCGCTCTCCTCTCCAGAGCAAGGTCATGAGCCCCCGGGGACCCTGTGCCGGCGTCCCTGGTGGGCTGAGGAGGAGGAGGTGAGGGTTGCAGAGGAAAGGCAGGCGGCCAGCCCCACCTTGCCTCCCCCTGCCTGCTCAGGGCAGGGTGTCTGGAGAGGTCGCTCAGCAGGTGCAGCCGCCAAAATGGCTCGAGGACGTCTGGAGCTGTCCTGGGGTCTGTGGTGATTTTGCCTGGTGCCGCTCATTCGCCTCCCTTACCCCCTCCTCCCCTCTGCCTGCGCTTCCACCTCCTCCCGCGTTGCAGGCAGCCTGCCCGTCTTTTTGCCTTTTGCTTTCTGCTTTGTTTGCGCTGGGGATTTCCTCGGGCGAAGCGTTACCGCTGGCGGCGTGCGGTGGCTGGAGGCTCTGGGGCTTCGTTAGCTGAGCTCTCCGGTGGGAGTCGTCAGGAGTACTGGCTCCTTGCCCTTTGCCTCACAGGGTTGCCAACTTTTTGGGACAGAGGTGCAGCCTCTTGGACGTGGGGATTTGAAGGTGGCTTTCCTGGAAGCCTGCAGGGAAATGTCTCGTTTGTTTATAAAAATTCAGAAAGGTCCTTGTCCTGGGCTCTGGCTTGCTTTTAAAACATGGAGGCATCTGTCCCTGGGGCAGAGGAAGGAGAAGCAGGAGCAGGAGGAGCAGTGAACCGAGGGTGAGCGGTGGCCCGTGGGTCAGTGTCCTGCTGCAAGGAGCCCGAGAGGGATCCCCAGCACCTGAGGCAAGGCTGGGCCTCCCTGAGCAGGAGGTCAAAGAGTCTTTCTCCACTGTTGACTGCACTTAGCTTGGAAGACTTTCTGTCCTGGAAACTTGCTTTCCACCATCAGATTTGCTGGTGTGGTACTGGGGACAGGCTGATGGACAATGCAATCCTCTATTCCTTCTCAGCAAACCAGTCTGAAACCCACCTGATCTTCCTCTTTGGTGGCCTTCTTTGCCTTCTAAATGAGGCCAATCAGCCTGACACTCAGTCCTCATCAGTGGGGAAGGAAGGACTATTTTGTCTGGGAATCAAGCAGTTGCATCCCAGCTTTGCTCGGGGCTGCCGGTGGCTTTATCTGTGTAAATTCAGCAAGGTTAGGTTCTTCAGCTTCCCTTTTCAGCTTTCTCAGCTGCGAAGGGATGGTGTGAGGCTGAGCTTAGCTCATCGTGAAATCTATTCTGTGAAGGCCGGGAGCCGACGGGGGCGTTGCAGAAAGACAAGGTTGTTCAAGGAGGTAGGAAGGGATGAGGGGGTATTTATTCCACTGCGCCATTTTCTTCCCAGGGGCATTAATCTGACACATGTCCTGAGCTTGTCCTGGTGACAAACAAGCTGTGGAAGAGTAGCCGGTGACATCTGCAATCCCAAGAGGATGGCCTGTGGAGCTGAAGAACAAGAGGAAAGGGCTGAAAATTGGTGGAGGTGGCCTGGACCTTGGCTCAGGAGACCAAGAGCTCCCATGTGCTGTGGGCACTCGCTGTCACAGCGGAGTTCAGGAGCTGCTGCTCCATCTCTGTTCCTATGGTTTTGCCACGCAAGGGTTTCATCACAGGACCTGTTACGTGAGAGGACGTGTATGGGAAGGTTGGGAAGGACAAGCCTCCACTGGACGTCCCTGCTGCGTAAGGCTGAGTACTCAAGTGAGCGGTGACCCAGGAGATAAAGCCATCGGGGTGGGTTGGCAGCGTCCACCTGGGTGAGGAGCACTCCAAGCCCTCAGCTGTGAGTTAGCCATGGAAGAAGATTTCCCACAAGAAAAATGTTGTTGGCTGTCTGAGGGGGGGTTGTGCTTAAG
Organism: Mesitornis unicolor; assembly: GCF_000695765.1. Classification (NCBI taxonomy): domain Eukaryota; kingdom Metazoa; phylum Chordata; class Aves; order Mesitornithiformes; family Mesitornithidae; genus Mesitornis; species Mesitornis unicolor. Next base: position 20,981 of record NW_010190333.1, read on the forward strand.
GTGGGAGGCTGCAGTCTGGTGGGCTCCTTGGCCAAGATGGCACAGGCAGGAGAACGTCCTGGGCTATGATTTCTTTCCTCAAAGGTTGTGCCTTGATGAGAGGCAGAGAAATTGCCACAGCTGCTGCTCCTGGAAGCCTCGCTGAGGCAACAGAGCAGGCAAAGCGATTTAGCATGAGTCCAGTCATCCGTGATGGCTCAGATCATTGCGTCAACCTCTTCAACTTTACAATTAATGCTGAAAAAGCATCCTCTGAGGGCTGGAAGGAGAGCTGTGGTCCCCGGAGACCCCTGCTTTAAGCAGAGGCAGCCCTCTCCAGCTGTGGTCCTCCTCTCCTGCAGTCTCGTCCACCTCCTTTCACATGCAGCTGTTGACCCGCACGCTCCCGTAGCGATGGAGTTCCTAGGGATGGGGACAGGAACCCAAGACTGGTTCCTCAGAGGAGGAGAGATGATGTGGATTTACGTGGATTTCTTGTCTTATAATGAAAATCCAGCATTTGAGCTTTCCAAGTGGTTAAAACCAAAGTCCCCTTGAGGCTGCCCAGAGAGGTTGTGGAATCTCCTTCTCTGCAGACATTCAAAACCCGCCTGGCCGTGTTCCTGTGTGCCCTGGTCTGGTGATCCTGCTCTGGCAGGGGTTGGACTGGATGAGCTTTCGAGGTCCCTTCCAACTCCTAACAGTCTGTGATTCTGTGAGAGCTCGCGTGTGGCAGTGGTGGGGAAGGAAGAGGAGAGGAAGGGATGCGGTTGGGGTCAGGTAGGAGGAAAAGTGTGAGAACATACAGGGGAGCTCCAGGAAGCTGGTGAGAACCATCTGCCCAGCTGCCTTCACTCACCCATGGTGGGTACAGGAGCAGGGCAGAACTTGGGGACATGGAAAGCACTGAGGTTTTAGGAAGATTTCTTTTTTTTAATGCAGAAGTTTGCTGCGCTTCTGAAACTGGGCTCTGGGACTAATTAGTACCAAATAACCATCACACCAGGGGGGACCCAAGCCCATGAATTGTGTGTGTTTGCACCATCTGCTTCTTATTCAGCAGGTGATGTCCCCGTAGTCGAGGGCAGTAAAATACGTCCCCAGAAGCACATGGACCGATGTACCTGAGCACGCCTGGGCTGGCAGCACTGTCCTTCCCCCACGCTGGGAGCTCTCACTGCCCGTGGCCCCTTTCTGAAAAGTTTTGTCTTGCTGGGACTTGCTGGCCCCCTTCATCTCTGAAGATGGGGGATGCTTCTGGATGCCACAGGATTACTCTTGCAGAAGCAGGGAAGCAATTTCCATCTCCATCCTGGGGAGGAGAAAAGTGTTCACAACTCTCACAGCAGCTTCCAGCAGTGACTTGGGAGCCTGTGCCTGGTCCCCATCAGCCCTCTCCAGAACCTCCCGTACCCACCAACCCACCTGGGCTCCTTCCTTTGACCCTGCCTGGCAGCTGCCCCTGCAGCTCCCGTGGCTCCGCTGGGTGGGAGCAGCTGGGTGTTTCGGCCCTGGAAGCGCGGGTGGGCAAGGTGTAAATTGCGTGGTGGGCTGCCTTCGCCAAGGTGAAAATGAAAAACTGCCTGGCATTTCGTGGCTCCCGCAGTCCAAATGCATTCCCACTCACTGCCGCAGAGAGGATCTCGGGGGCTGATTCTCACCTGCCTGTCCCAGAGCCGCAGCGCTGCTGTGTTGGGAGGGCAGTGTCCTGGCTGCGGGCAGGATGGGGGCCTGCTGTGGGAAGGGGGAAAAGCGGCCTAGTGCTGAGGGCAGGGAGGGACGCTGATGGGCACAGGAGGTGCTAATTGCCAGGCACCGTATTTTGCTACCTGGAGGATTTGCTGTCCTTTGGCGATACTTTATTTTCCGCTGCTGTAGTGCTGATAGTGCCGCTCATTTTTCCTGCTGGCTGATGGAAACAGAGTTTTCTTGATTGTAATCATATCACCTTCTGTTTCTGAAACATCTCGCAGCCCGGAGGATTTGAAAGTAAAGTGCACGTGCATGGAAGCAGTCTCACCACCTCTGAAATGTGAGTTTCTCCCAGCTGGGAAGCAGCAGCTGTTCTGCAGCCCTCGGCAGGCTGGTGTTCGTGGCTGGGCCGTGCGCTGGCACTGGCTCCGAGTGCCGGCCGCGCTGGGAGGCAGAGCCCGCTGCTCCACGTGCACCCTGCCTGAGCAGCAGGCTGAGATGTTGGGGTTTCCTTGATGCTCGTTGAGTTACTGGTGGAAGGCACATCTACCTGCCAGCAGCCATTCCTTCCTTCTGCCCAGACCGTCTTGTGGGTAGATGGTTCCTCCCCAGCCCCTGCCTGACTCCTGGCCCTCAGGAGTTCCACCCCAGTTCCATTCCTGTCTCCCATGGTCGGGCAGGGGG
>NW_010190333.1:23366-30742 GCF_000695765.1 Mesitornis unicolor
CAGAAGCACAGCATGGTTTGGGTAGGAAGACATTTTCAAAGATCACCCAGGCCCCGCCATGGGCAGAGGCGTCTTTCGCTGGATCAGGTTGCTCAAAGCCCCACATCAGTTCAGACTTGGGACCAAGAAGGTGTTAATCCCAAGCTGCTGTCTGGGCAAGGAGAGTTGGAAACGGATACATCCCCTGCCTGGGACTGGGATGGTGGGGCGGCCTAGCAAGGACTCCCCTGGCTGAACTGGGAGAGCGGTGAAGGATGCTGTGTGCTGTGCAAACCGAATTGCAAAGCCTCTCTGCACTACCTAGTGCCCGTGGTCTAAGATAAGCAGGGATGACACACCGAGCGTGGAGCGTGTGAGGAAGCGAGGAGGATGTGGCACACAGCGCGCTCCCTCCGGTCCTAGCTGGTGTCTCAGTTTCAGCTCTAATTTTAGCAGCTGATTTTAGGGCCCTTCGGCTCCATGCGGTTTTGTTGTTTCTTTAAAATCCCCGGGACCAAAGCATCTCACCCCTTCCCTGGGAGGAGGAGAGGATGGATGCCTCTGGCTGGAAGCAAGACACAGGGGAGTCGTGTTGCCTGAGCAGGCAGAGGGCACTGGCATGTGGGGACAGGGCTGGGGGATGCCCTGGGGATCCCTCCTAACTGCCAGGTGCCAGCAAATCAAGCGGCAGTGGCGTGGGTGAGGGGAGGCTGGTGGCAGTGAGGGTGCGATGATGCTCTGGCTGGCGAGGGGATGCTGGTGAGCCCCCCTCATGAGCTACAACCCCCAGTGATGAGCACAAGCCCTTTGTGCATTCAACATCCTCTCTGCATCGCTGACGTTCAGCAAAGCGTATTGAAGCTGCTGATCAAATTCGGTAGCAGGGCAGACCTCTCTCTCCAGCTGCCTACAGAAAACCCTGTGGGATGGCTGGCATTGCTCCGGGGTCGCAGCAGGATGCGGATGAAGCCAGTGCAGGCTCAGGCCACGCACTCATCAGCCCCTCTGGGAAGTCGTTTTCTTGTTTGGGATTCTGTGGAGAGAATTAATCGATGGTTAGTCTGGATCCTGGACCATCGCCTTCCCAGCGACAGGCTGGCTCCAGGCCGGCCTCCGAAAAAAACCTTAGGGCAGTGCCTGGAAGCCGATCCCTTGAGGGGGTATCCCTGGCCGGCGGTGGGGAGGGCAGCGCAGGAGCTGCCCGGTGCCCCTAAGGTGGAAGGAGAGCATCTGCCAGGTGACCAATTGCTTTCTCCCCACAGCTTTGCCAGTCCTGGCTGGGTTTTGTGGGCATTTTTCTCTGTGTTGCCAGCAGGTCCTGTGGCAGGGCCGGGTGAGAGCTGCACACGTATGGCACGCTGGCAGCTGGGGTGTGAGGTGGACGTCTGCGGCGGAGCCAGGAGCAGCAGCTGGGTGGCACAGAGAGCTCAGCCCCCAGTCCTGCTCCAGCAGGAAGCTCAGTGGTGGCATCAAAAGCCTCTCCCCTGCTGCTCCCACAGCCATCAGCACCGAAACGGTGACTAAGTGGCCTGCGTGGCTTAGCCATCACTCCGTGAGCTGTGCCAGGTCTGGGTGATGAGTTGGGGAGGCTGTGGGGCCAAAGGGCTTGTGGTCAGGAGCAGGGTGAAGACAGTGGGTTCAGCTGGAGCCTGAGCGTTGCCATGCCTGGGCATGGTGAGTGTCCTGAGAGCTCTGCGGGGATGTTTGCTGGTCTAACGAGCTGAATTCTTCCAGCAGTGGGAGATGAAGTGGATCCAGTTGGTGACATTTGAATTCCTCAGCAGACGAGGCTGACAGAGTGACAGAGCTGGTCCCTGCAGTGCCCCAGCTTGCCTTCTGCTTCCCAGCAGGTGCCGAGGTGGTGTGAGCACCCTGCCACCTCCTTCCATTTTGGCACAATTCAGCTAGATTTTAATGACTGCAGCCACTGTCTCAGCCACCTTGTCGTGCGTCTTGTAGTCTTGAGACCGCTTTCCTGCCCGCCCAGGGAAGCAGGGGCATCCTTAGGCTCAGAGGCTGTGCCCAAACCTTTCCATGGGCAGGCAATGGGGTTTATTCCTTAACCGACGATTGGGGAGAGGAAAATCTGTGCTGCTGAAGAGATGCTGCTGGGGAAGGTCTCCTGAAAGGCTGGTTTGATGTGCAATCCTTGCTGTCCTTTCCATTCCTAGACGGATGAGGCCAACCTGGAGAAAGCCCTACAGGGAGCCAGGGGTGGTGGGTGATTTGGAAACAGCCTGGGGGCAGTGTCTGTCACCTGGGAAAGAGAAGTGCAGGGGTCTTCCCTTACGTAAAGCCTTGTTCCCAAGAGGATGGTGAGCAGCACCCCACCATGGCCCTTCTCCAAGAAGGAGCTTGCTTCACAGGGGAGCAGGGGGTCTGACGTAGCAGGGAGGTACACCAAGGTTGCTGTGACTGGTGGGCTCTGGATGCATTGGCATTTGCTGTGTATATGTAGCTTGACTGTACAGATTACATGCAATAAATCCCATGCTTCAGGTGCCTGGTGAAGAGCCCTGTGTAGAAATAAGCGTTGCACGCTGCGCTGTCGCCTCTGTTTCTGCTGGCTGTGGGAAGGGCGAGTTCCCGGCGGAGGCCAAGAAGGGAGATGGCACAGCGTGACCTTGCGAAAGCTCCAGTCCCCTTCCCTGCCCTAGTTTCCAGGTCTGGCTGTCCTCTCCAGAAGCCTGGCCCCGGCACCGTCGGCGTCCCACTGCTCACCTCTTGCTGAGCTCCTTCGCCCGTGTGAGACTGCATTTGATTTGACTGGAGGGCTCTGCCCTGCAAACTCTGCATCCCCCTCGCTGCTCCATCTGTTGGCTTAGCTGCACAGTTAGTGAGGGGCTTCCTCCTCGGCTGCAGAGTGCATTATTGCCTGTTGAGTGTCTCTGTTGTTTTGCCATCTTGTTGAGCCTTTGCTGATCCGCTCTCTGCTTACGCCTTTGCCTTTGGACTCTGCTCTCCGGTCTCTCCTGGTTGTTTCTTTCACTTGCAGCAGCCTCGCAGCCTTCCTCTCCGCTGGGATAACCCTGAGCCTGCTCTGTTCTGTGCTGACACTCGCCTCTTGGTTGCGCTTTGCTGCGCCTCTGCCTGTTCTTGCCTTGCCTCTGCCTGCCTGTTGATCTCCTTTGGGATCGTCACAGGGGTGATCTCCCTTGCATCCCCTTTGGATGATCCCCTTACCCATTTTTTTCTTTTCTTTGTTCCCCAGCAGGATGGAGCATCCTCATCTCTCTTATAGGATAGTCCTTGAGTGTGAAGCAGCATTTGGCTCGGGAGCCAGTCTGGGACCCTGCTCTCCATACAGCTGTGCAATTTTATTCCTTAAAAAGCCGTGATTCCCACATTTCGTGTGTGTGCAGGGGATGTTGTTTGTGCTTTGGAGGAGTCACTGGTATGGCTGTGTAGTTGGGAGTTGTAGCAGCCTAGATAAGTTGTAAGGAGGGGGCACACCCACATCCCTTCCTTAGGCATCCCAGGGTGGGCTTTGGGAAGTCACCTTGTAATGTCTTGGAGGCCAGCCTGAAGCCCTGAGGTTTCAGACTGGTTAGAGACCTCATATGAATTTGGTGAAGGTCTCTTTGCTCTAAGATCCTTTGAGTTGTCCCCATCTGCGTTAAGCGGAGGAGAGCCAGCTGGATGCATCCAAAACTCCTGCGTATCTTGGAGATGCCTATCCCTGGTATGTGTTGCAGTAACCTAAAATAATGAACCGAGCTGAAGATTGGGCTTGTGGTTGGTAGAGCAAGGGGCAGAGCGGCGAGGAGGGTTCTTGTCTGCGTTGTTGCCAAAAAAGCAGGAATAATATGAGCCGCCTCTGCTCTGCTGCTAAAAACAGCCCGCCTTGTTTTTATTTGATGCAGTTTTGATCTGTGTGTGTGTTAGTGTTTCACCTGCCTGAGTGGGAACTCCGGGCTCCAAGCGCCTTGGAAGCCCTCCCGCGTCTCTGCGCGTCCCTGCGGCACGGGGCCCACAAATGTGATTCCTCCTCAGATGGAGGAGGGACTCTGCTGAAATTCAGGCTCAGAGGCGTTGGGGCAGGATGAGTAAAGCTTCTGCTGGGCTTTGGTTTCTGCCACCATGGTGCTGCTGGGTAAACTGGGCTCTGCAGAGCCAGCTCCTGCAGGCTTTCCCCGGAAAATAGACCTGAAAATGGCTCACATGGGCTTTTCTCCCTGTCTTGCCTGCCCAGCATCCTGCTAGCATGGAGGTGGCTCTCCAGGTGTCTTTGCTGCCAGCACCGAGGAGGGGGTCGGTGTTGCCTTCCCTCTGTCGTGAATTCTGCCCGGTGCTGCCATTTGGCTGGGAAATAAATGATTCAAAATCAGCTTGGTCCATCCCAAGGGGTGAAGGGGGTCAGAGATGAACAGGCTTTTGTAAGGTCAGATGTGTCCATACAGCTCGTCTATAGAGAGGGGACAGCCCTGGCTTCAGAGAGCCCTGAAGGAACAGGGACCCTGCCCGAGGGTGTCTGGGCAAGCCATGCCAGGGAGGGACGTGGCAAGGTGGAGGATGAGGGTATTTGGGGCAGAGAGGAAGAAGAGTATAGTCAGGGCAAAGAAGAGAATGAGGATAGCTGGGGCAGGGAGGAGGAGGACAATGCTATTCGGGGTGGTTGCAGGGTTAAATAAAAGCTGACAGTGATCTGAAAAGGGGAAAGAGAAAGATAAAGAAAACCCACTGAAGAGACACTCTCCCTTCTCACCCAGCTTGTAATCAGCCGCCCCCTCTGTCAGCAAGCAGCCGGCGGGCAGGCGGGCGAGGAGGGGGTGGCAAGAGGGGTCCAGCTGCTCCTCAGCCCAGCCCTGGAACCCCAAGAGCCCCTGCAGCCCCAGCTCGGCGTGGGCCGGGGCACACCTAGGGGGGAACAAGCCCCCATGGTGGCTCCCTGGCAGGCTGGGGGTGCTGAGGTCCTGAAGTGTGCTGCCAGGGGTAGGTGGGGTGAGGAAGAGGAGGAGGGGGAGTTGTCTGAAATGCCAGGGATTCGTCTCCCACTCCCCCTGCCCTTGCCATTCTGAAAGGAGCTGCTTGAGCTGTCGGCTCTGGATTATATTAATTAGCAGAGAAGTGCTATGCCTGCTCATGGGGCTGCACTGCCAGGAGGAACTGGAGACTTGGCAGGTCCCTGTGAAGCAGCTGCTGGGCTCCCTGAAGCCCCTCGCTCCAGCCCAAAATGAGCACACCAAAAACGAGGCTGAGCCAAGGGAGCAGTCTCCCTGGGGCTTTGGCATCTCCTCCTTGAACCCCACCAGCCCTGGCATAGCGGGGGCTGTTGTGATAGGGAAAGCAGCACTGCAATTTCAGGATGGGGCCCATATCTGTGAGTGAAGCGGATCAGTCTGTGATGCTGCCAGGCTGGCAGGTCCACGTGGTGGTGGGTGAGGGCACATCCCTGACCTGCGGTCACCTGCTGTCTTTCAGGAGAGGAAGCTGTGTGCCCATCCCCGGATCGAGATCTACAAGGAGGACCGCATCTACTTCGTGTGTCCCCTCGCCCGCCAAGGGGACTTCTACGTGCCTGAAATGAAAGAACTGGAGAGGAAGAGCAGGGCTGCCGCAGCTGAGGCCGAGGATGCCCAGACGGACATCACAGGTATCCATGGCTTGTGCACAGGCTCCGTCTTCCATCGGCATCAGCCCTCTCAGGTGGAGGTCCTGGTGTCCTCGGTGCTGCCACCTGAGCAGGTGGAGAGGGGCCGACCTGCACCCACCTGGCGCCCAAACAGTGAGTCTCAGCACACCTTTCCCCTCACCCCAGGCTGAGATAGGATCTCCTCCCCAAGGTGTCACACCATGCCTTGGGGAGCACCAGGGCACTCCTGTGGTTTTGGGGCGAGGGCCAAGCTGCCACCAAGCCACCAGCCTACTGTTGTCAGAGCAGAGCTGTATCTCACAGCTTTTGGTTGCAGCTGGGCTTGTTTTTCTCCTTGACATATACATCTTCCTTGATCTCATCTTCATCTGTTACATATTGGGATTGTGAAGAGCTTAAATACCAGGTTGCTGTTGCTGGTGGTGGAGTTGCCCAATAGCATCTGCTCAGCGAGATCTGTTGGAGCCTGGATGTATTCATACAGGAAGGGATCACAATGGCAGTAGGCACAGAACAGCAGTGCTATAGTAACCCAAAATGCTCGTTGCCATCACAGGCCCACATGCTCACGTGTCTGAGATGTGGGAGCCGCCTAGGCCAGCATTCCTGGGCACTGGGCAGCGTGGCCGAGCGGCTGCTGAGGGGGACAACTGCCTCCTCCTGCCCCACGGGTCACCCACACTTGTGTAACGGAGATGAAAAAGCTGTGACGGCTCTCCTCGCCTCTCGGGGAGTTTGGTCATTTGTTTTAACACAACTTCAGGTTTGGATTGCTTTAATTCTTAATTGTGTGCAACCTGGGAATTGCTTTCTGGGAGCTCTGTCCATTTAGCACTGCAGTGCAGCCTAATTGGAGCAGTTTCCCAGTGCTTCGAGGTCCCGTGCCTTCATGATGCTCACTCAACTCTGCCTTTCTTTCTGCCTTTTATCAGGGTGGCTGCTCGGGGCACCGGCACGCGTTGGCCAAAGGCGCCCCACAGCCCACTCCTTCCAACAGCTGCCCGTCCGTGTTTTGGAGAGGGACAACAGGACCCGTGTGAGCAAAACCTGCTTTAGGTCAGCGTCTTCAGCAGCTGTGTGTGCTCTTGCACTGCTCACGGGGTGCATGGTCCCACAGCACAGCTGGAGGGTGCTCAGCACAGCCATTGCCCTGCGCCCTGGCTGTCTCAGTGCTTTCCCTGCCAGCACTCCTGCGGTAGGGCATCCCCTGCCCTGCTGGAAGAAGACCTGGGAAGTTTTTTCAAATTTTAGATGGCAAATTTTGTTGGACTTTCTCATGTAGGAGACCCCTGCTCCAGGCCAGGCTCCCCAGCAGCAGCTCTTGACAGCTCCTCCACCACCCCTCCACTCCAGTCCCAGTTGTATAGACAACCTTTTGTAAGTCCAGTCTGGTGCAGTGTCATCTACTGAGTCTGCGCAGAAACAGCTTAAAATAATAATAATGGCTGTGAGAGGTTGGCCTTGCCTCCAAGACTCAGGAGTTGAGCTCGGATGTTGCACTGTGATCACCGTCACTGCTGGGCACGGTGGCAGAATCAGGTCTGGCTGGGCATCACATCCTTGCTCTGGCCATTGGAGAGGGCTGAGGATGTGGCAAGCCTTTGGGTTGCTTTTGCTGCTCCTGCCGGAGGATCTTGGAGGACCCGTGGTCTCCTGTGTCCCTGTGGTGCTGTGTTGCCCTGGGGAGGTCGTGGGGAGATGGTGCCCAGCGAGCATCCTTGTCCCACCACCGCTGGGCTGATGACACCAGGAACTTGGTTTGCTGCCAGCGGCATTGCCCCAGCTCCAGCGGTTGTGCTGCCCC
>NW_010190333.1:30773-33009 GCF_000695765.1 Mesitornis unicolor
GCGGGGTCAGAGTCGGGAGGTGAGGTGGGAGCAGGCAGCTTTTCTGAGCCCCAGTGAAAAGGGAGATCCCACTGGAGGGGACAGCCGGTGAATCTCCCCTCTGCCCAGCTGCTTGCTGCAGACACCTTGAAGGAGACTCCTTGAAGACGATGCCTTACAGATTGAGACTGGTCCTCCCTTCCCAAGCATTTTCCATGCTGGGATCTGTGCAACCACCTTTGAGCTGGAGGATCCGATCTCTTGTCCCATCCTTTTTTACTCCCTTCTTCCCTGGGAAGCTGCTCAAGGAGCGAGCTCAGTTTAGGCACAGCCCCTTCAACAGCCGCAATGGCCATAAAATCCTCATGACCCAGCAGATCCCAGGGTGTCTGTGACAGCTTTTGAGCTTTCTGCTGGCTGGAGGGTAGACACAGCAATGTCCCCATCCCCTTTTCAGTGCAGCCCCCCCTCAATCCCACTTGCATGGATTTGGGTGATTTTGTGATTCACCTCAGCTATTCCAGTGTTACAAATGGTTGTGCCCCAATGGAGGCTGGGGCAGTGCTGGGATGCTCCTGGGAGGTGGGAGGGGTGGTGGTCCTTGCTGGGGACAAGCTCTTTCCAGACGCAGGGCCCTGGCACTCTGCTGCCTCGCAGGGCGGGCAGGGACTGGGGAGGTGCTGAGCCCCTTTTCCTCTCCCTGTAGCAGCTGAGGATGCTCCACACGCAGCAGCCTTGGGCTCTCACTCCTGACACGGCAGCAGATCAGGCCCACTCTTCCCCTCCTCTCACAAAATACTGGAATAACAGCACTGAGCGAACCATTTCAGAGCATCCTATTTAGTGATGTGCTGTGTGGACCCAGCACCTTTTGGTCGTGGCTCACGAAACTCTCCGCCAGCAGCTGTATTACGCTTTCCTTGAGTTAAAGACTTCCAGGACTTCCCAGCGGAAGGTGCCGTTTCTCCTCGCCTGTTGGTGTGGCTGGTGCCAGGCGGAACTGAGTGACTTGAATTTGCAAGAACAGCTTGGATTTGTTTCCTTGAGCCCCCTGAGCTCGGAGCACATCTCTCCATATAGGTTGTCGTCTGCTGTCCTGGCTCCTGAGCTTGCCCTCGAGGTGCTGGGTGCCTGTGGCCCTGAGCAAAGTGGGACATGGTCCAGGATCTCTGCTTTCTGCTGCCGCTGTGTGCGGAGGGCAGGGCGCTGGGATCTCCACTGAGGATGGACGCATTCGGCACACAAGGGGCCGGGGGCTGCATCTGCCTCCGCACCAATTCCATCCCTTCTTCACCATGGTCAGCGTCATCAGAAAGACGGGAAGCATTTTTTGGAAGGCTGCTGACGGATCTCCAGGGGTCCAGTGTCAATCACGATTAGTTGTTTTGTACGTAATTATTTTCCGGGGCTTTGGCATCAGCGCGGTGCGCAGCAGGCCCTTGCTCCCGGCTCATTCGCAGCAGCGCGCTCTCCAGCGTGACCCTGCTGCAGCGTGTGGAAGGTGAAAGCAAACAAAATTAGCCTCCCGACACGGGCTCGCTGGCATGAACACAGATGGTTTCTATGCACGTGGCTCTGCCCAGAGTCTCAGGTGCTCATTTTCCTGGAGCTGAGTCTGTCCAGCGGCGTCCTGGTGCAAGCAATGGCATCATCCGCTGAGCCCCAGTGCCACGGGGGGGCACCTTCCCTGATGTGCTCTGTCTCATCTCGCATCTTCCATCCTCCGCAGAGCCCTGCCTGTTCTGCCTGCCTGCACGTCCCAAGAAGGATCTCGGCAGGCAGCCCCTGCCGTGCCTTCCTGCTGCTCTGCCCTCCCCAGCCCCTCTCCCTGTGGCTGAGTGTGGGCTTTGGCAGGCGCAGAGGAGCTGTGCCCCTGCCGACAGCACAATGATCTATTATTTAGCAGCAGAGGTGATGAATATTTGATCGAATGGGGGAAAGAGAGGGCCTGGGTGCACCAAGTGGGGAATGATGCCCAGGCATCAGCATCCCGCTGTGGCAATGAGGGAGAGGAGCCAGTCCATCTTCCCAGGGGCATTTGGGGTGCCAGTCCCCGGGGTGGCACAGGGCTGAGCTGCCTGGGGAGCTGTCTCCCCACCAGGTTTATCAGCTGCGTGGGGCGAGTGGCTCCCGTGGCACCCATCCCTGGCTGGGCTCTTGGTGTTGGCTGCTTGGCTTCCCTTCTTCTTAGGTGGCTCTGGCCTTTGGGGGGCTCTTCAACAACCCCGGTGGGGCTTCACCCTGGGCTGTGCCTTTT
>NW_010190333.1:33033-34759 GCF_000695765.1 Mesitornis unicolor
CCTGCTGAGGATGGCTGCACCATCCTCAAGGGAGCAGAGCGCAGGGGGGGTTCCACGGGACAACTGGGACCTCGCTGCACACCAGAGGGAGAAGCTGTGCTGGCTCTGGGTTCTGAGCCTGCTCCTGGCGCAGGGACTGGCCTTGGGAAGCAGGATGCAGGGAATTGGCAGTGGCTCACTGGAGGACGGAGCAAGGTGCTCAGGGCAGGATGGAGTGGTGGGTGCAAGGGCTGCCAGAAAACTCTGCGCCTGCGAGATGAGAGCTGAACCCCTGCTTATCCACAAGGCACCTCCCAATGAGGCTCTGATTGCCTTCTGGGAGCCCTGCCCTGCCCCTCCAGGCTGTGCTGGGACAGCGGGGGCTCCTGCCACGTCCCCAGACCCTGCCCAGCAGCAGCAGCTCCATCACTCGGCCCTGCCTGCGCCGGCCGGCTGTCCCTGGCCAGGCTGAGTGGCCACACAGAGCCCGCCTTGTCCTGCGCAGAGGAGAGCGAGGCTGCTGAAATGGGCAAATTTGCCAGCTGAGGCTGCTCAGACATGATGAGAAGTGACAGAGCGGTGAAGAAGTGCCTGGCTGAAAGGAAACAGGGCTCAATTTATTGTCGCCCTCAGAGCAGGGGAGAGGGAGGAGGCTGCCAGGGGTGAGGATGGTGGTGCTTTCCTGTGGTGGTGGCTCAGAGCAGCACATGGGTTGGCTTCATCCTCATCTTCCTGCTGCTCTTCTCCTCAAGAGCTCCTTTCCCTTGTGCCGTGGGGTTACGTGATGGCCTCCCAGCCAAAACGGCCCCCAGGGTGACACGGGAGGGGGGCTGCGCAGGCAGGGCATGGCTTGGGGGGCGAAGCGGCTGCTCTTCTCCTCAAGAGCTCCTTTACCTTGTGCCGTGTGAGTGACCTCGACCCCGCTTTCAGAGGGATGCAAGATGACCACAGATGACGTGAGCTGTCATGAAGCCGTGGTGGGTTTTAGATTCCCCACTAGAGACCTTGTGAACCCTCAGTTGGCTGCAAGGCTCAGAGTCTGTGCGCTCGCCTCCATCCCTCGCACCTCTCCGTCTTCCCAGAGGCTCCTCACTGACCCACTGCCCTGCTGCGGTCCTGCCAGGTGGGATGGCTCCTTCTGGCTTCGTGCCACCCCCTTCAGCGAGCGCCTTGCCAGCAGCGCGCAGAACATCCTTTTTATCTTAGCGCAAATGTAGTTTCCGTGTCGAAGCGCTCCCCGATGCTGCGGCAAACGCAGTGCGTGTCCGTAGGTGGCAGCTCTTCTCTTTTCTCCTTTTCATAGCGGGGTCACCAGGCACCTCTTGGCTTGTGCCAGCTGCCGAAGGGGCTGTGTGCTGTGGCCGAGGTGGGAGAGTGGAGGCTCGTGTCGTTTCTTCTCAACAGGCTCCTCTCCAGGTGGCCATGAAGCCATCCTGGTGGGATGAGGCTGTGGGAATGCTGTGTCTGTGGGTCTTTCCCGACTGCTTCTTGTCCTGTTACTGCTGCTTGGTGCTCTCCAAACGGCCCTCACTCAGCCGGCAGGACCGTGGGATGATGCCGCTCAGAAGGCAGAGCACTGCCATTTACAAGCAGTTCTGCTGGCAGCTGCCCAGGCTGGGAATAAAAACAGCAAGAAAAAGGGATTTAAGGGTGTTTGGAAGGAAAGTCCTCTCCCTGATGGGTCTCCTCCAGGAGGTTGGTGGCTGCCCCACGTGTGGAGGAGGGCGAGCAGCCCAGGGAGGCTGGA
>NW_010190333.1:34836-35549 GCF_000695765.1 Mesitornis unicolor
AAAGAGGTCCCCTCTCCCACCGGGAAGCCTCTCTGCCATCATAGCCATCCTCTTTGTCCCTTCCCAGCCCTGCTGGTGACAAGCGTGGTCCTGCCATGTGGAGCTGCTGAGTGGGGCTCCTCCTGGTTCCCCTCCCAGTGTGGGGTGTGATCCTGCCATGGCCGGTGCCCCCAGGAGCGCAGGTGCCAGGGGCAGCCGAGCCCCTCGTGCCCGTCTCACTGGTGTGGAGCAGGGAGGGCCGTGGTGGAGGAGCCAGCCCAGGGTTTGCTGTCGCTATCGTAATTGGCAACGTGGATCTGTGATGTCATAATCAGCAGCGTGGATGTGTGATGTCATAGTTGACCATGTGGAGCTGTGATGTCATAATTAACAATGATTAATGTGTTACAGAGGGTTTTGTCTCCCGGCTGGTTGCTCCGGCAACAGCACTGAGCTGCTGGTCTCAGTCTGACATTCTCGTCTATTGCCGACTCCTTAACTGCGCTGTTGGATGAGCTAACGAAACGGGGAGCCGGGGAGGGGGCAGTGGGCCAAGGGGTCTGCCTGGGCAGGCAGGGGTGGCCCCGGGGGAGCTCAGCCACTAGAGGAGGTGAGGGCTGGCAGGCAGGCAATGTGGAGAAGTGCGGAGCAACCTGGGAAGGTTCTGCTTATCCTCTGCACCCCGAGTCTTGTCTGCTGCTACCCTCTTTGCATTCCCGCTGCCGCTGGGGCCC
>NW_010190333.1:35665-39243 GCF_000695765.1 Mesitornis unicolor
TTGGGGGGGGTGCTGAACACAGCACTGGGGAGCCCTGGAATGAGGCTGGACATACACCCACCTCTGATGTGCCCAGGTGCTGCCTTCCTCTTGGGTGCTCAAGCAATGCCCCATCACTCTCACAGCACAGCGTCCTGCTCCTCACCTTGTTCCTGGTGCTGTGCTGGGGGCAGGGGTGTCCCCTGGCTCCCAGGCCAGGTGTTCTCCCTAAGGAAGGACTGGCTTTGCTGTGTGCTCAGGGAGCAGCAGTGGGGCCGGGGCATGGCAGGAGGTCAGGGGTTTTTCGTGCCGGCTGGGCTTTGGGGAGCTTCATGAATCCAGCTCATGCTTGTCTTGGCCCTGGTGACAAGGGCCAGGAGGTGGTCTCCACAGTGGCCTGATGTCTCTGAGGCTTCTGGTGGCTTCAAAGGCTGTGGCATCCCATCCCCACCACCTCCTTCCCACAGCATTCATTCCCCTCTTCTCTCCTTGCCAGGGGCCGACACCATGAGTGAGACGAGCTCCATCAGCATGGAGGCCACAACTGATAGCAGAGACACCTCAGTGGCCACCTCTATCCTGCTGCCCTTCCCAGCGAGCCGTGGCCGGGAGGAGGTGGACAACCGCAGCGAGCACAGCTACAGCGAGTCAGGGGCCAGTGGCTCTTCCTTTGAGGAGCTGGACCTGGAGGTCACCGGGGATGGGGAGGCAACACCAGGCCTGCTGCCCAATGTGGCCTATGCAGGCAACCAGGAGGTCACAGACAAGTGGACCAAGGAGCCCATAGATGCCGAGAGAGGAGAAGAGTGAAGCGGAGACCAGGCTGCATCGCCTCCTGCCAGGCTCTGAGTTACTGGGAAACGGTCGCCTTTCCTACCTCCTTCCTCTCCAGCCAAGAGATTTTGGTCGCTGATTCCCCCCAGGACCTGCTCTCCCTCTTTGCAGAAAGGGTGTTTGACCATTTTGGGGACACCAGGAGGCGGGGGTCTCCTGCAGCACTCAGTGGCACGGGGTAGGTGCAGGCTCGGTGGGGGCAGTGAGTTGCATTGGCCTTTTTTGTGTCTCCAGATGCATTGCAAATTCCTCGCAGGTGTCTTTGGGGAGGAGGTGGTGGATGGCATAGGTGTCCCCTCTTGTCTCTGCCGGTGCGCCTTGCACCCACAGCTTCTGCTGCACCTCTGCGTGTTTTCTAGCACCAAAGAGCCATGAGTAGGGTCAGTTGGGTTCGTTCCCCTCTTCTCCCCTTGCTGAAAAACGGAAACATTCTGTGTAAAAACCTGGTCCTCCTGGCACTGCCAGGGGCGCTTTGGGGGTCTGTAATAAAGTGGATACTTTTCCTCACCTGTGGCCGGTGGCATTGCTCACTGCCTTTAGGCTGATCGCGCCGTCTTGCCCCTTGGCGGGGAGC
This sequence comes from Mesitornis unicolor, assembly GCF_000695765.1. Lineage (NCBI taxonomy): Eukaryota > Metazoa > Chordata > Aves > Mesitornithiformes > Mesitornithidae > Mesitornis > Mesitornis unicolor. Next base: position 37,053 of record NW_010190333.1, read on the forward strand.
GGGCTGCGGGGAGAGGCTGCTGGTGGGCTGCCCCCGTGCCCCCCGACCAAGCTGGGGGGATGCCCTAGGGCTCTGTGTCCCTGCTGCTCAGCTTGTGCCCTGCCCAGGCAACCCAGCGGGGCCACAGGGGCAGTCCCTGGCTTCTCCAAGCTGGGAAGGGTCCCAGCCACTGGACTGGTGGGAGGTGGCATCCCCCTCATCTTGGGAACCTGCTGGAAGTAAAACCAGTAGAGCCAGGTCCCTGGCGTCCTGGTGGGGCATGGCAGGGGCCGGGGCAGGGGGGCAGCGTGCCTGTGCAGTGCCACCACAGCATCCCGCCTGCCTGGTCCCACAGCTGTGGGGTGCGGGCAGGGAGAGCTGCCCATGCTGGACCCAGTTCCTGTCCCCAGCTGGGGATGAGGGAGCAGCCTGGACATCACCGCCACAGTGCCCCAGGGCAATGCTGGGGGCCAGAGCTCCTCACCAGGCTTGCAGAGCTCAGCCCCTCCCCTGCCCCAGTGCCCCCAGTGCCTCTGGCAGCCCAGAGGTTGTTCCCCAGCGGTCGGACGTAGCAGCCCAAAACTAGGGTTTGATGTGGGGGGACAAGGGTCAGGGGAGGCTTGGCTGTCCCTCTGTGGTCGGGACATGTCCTCCCTGGCATGGAAAGGTCATGATTAGTCCTCAGCCAGTGATTGACATGAGATTGTTCATAAATATTTTGTGCTCTGAGTGATAAAATATTAAACTCCTCAAGCCCACATGGAAAAATAGTGCTCTTCCCGGTGTTTATCTTTGTTGCCAGTTATTACAAAACTGCCAAGCCCCCTGAAATATTCATGCCTGGCTGAGGCTCCAGGGGGTTGGAGCCCGGCAATGGGTCCTAAGGCCACTTGCCCCCTAACCCCACCAAAGATGGGGCTGGGGAGGCTTTGCTATTGTCCTGCAGTCAGCAGCGCTGGAGCAGCAGCTGGGGGATGCAGCCAATGCCGGGATGGGTGCCAGGCTTGAGCCAGGTCCCATCTGTGGGGGGGAAAGCAGGACCTCGGCAGTGCCAGCATCCTCCAGCACAGCGCGGCACAGCACGGCACGGCACGGCACGGCACATCTCGTCTCCAGCCCTCCTGGTTCTCTGCCCCACCCCAGCCAGCAGTGCCAAGGTCTCCCAGCCAGGTACTCTCTTCTCCCCGGTGTCCCACCCCATCTGCGCTAACAGTCCTGGAGGAGATGGGATGATGGGGGTTGGGGTCCTGGTGCCGCAGATCCCCAGTGAGGACCTTGCCACGGAGGTCCTGAGTTATCCCCAGATCAGGACTGCTGGAGCAGGGGGACAGAGCAGATCTGACTCTTGCTGCAGTGCCCTAAACTGCAACATACAAGTACAGCAGCTGGCAGTAGGGAAACTGAGGCACAGGGTGGTGAGTTGGTTACTTGGAGTAGTGCCCCAGAAGCACCCCTGACTTGTGCCCATTCCTGCATCCCTTGTCCTGTTCTTGTCCCTGACTTATGGAGCTCTCCAAGACAGCCAGGCTGCCAGCACAGGACCGATGGGGACACAACATAGTGGGGTTCTGGGCAGCTGAACGGCTCCAGAAGAGGTTTGGGTAAGTGGTGGAGACCCGGAACACTAAATTCAGCTGCTACCTCTGCCTTTGAATGCTCCAGAGCCTTCCCCCAGCCTGGTTGCTTGGGCCGGTGGTGAGTGCAGGGGGGCAGTGGGGCGATGCTGGGCCCTCAAGTGCCTGCCAAGGGCTTGGGAAGCAGGGGCAGGCTGGGCCGGGGGTTGTGCTGGTCATGGGTAGAACAGGCCCAGGGGCAATGGGTTGGACTATGGAGTTGGTGCCAGGGCTGGGACTCCTCTCTTTGGGCTGGGGCTGAGCTGGGGGCACTGAGCAGTGCCCTGCTAGGTCTGCCAGGGTGCTGAACAGTCCTGACTGCTCTGGCCATGTCCTGCCTGTGCTCAACCTGGATCTGGCTGTACCCTGCCCGTTTCCTGGCTTCCCTGGCCATGTCCTGCCCGTGTCCTGGTTTCTCTGGCCATGTCCTGCTTCTGCTCAGCCTGGATCTGGCGGTCCCTTGCCTGCATCTGGCCATGCCCTGCCTGCGTCCTGCCATCCCTGGCCATGTCCTGCTTTCTCTGCCTGTGCCCGACCATGTCCTGCTTGGCTTTGCCCAAGCCCTCTCAGCTCTCGGTCCTGCCCGCTGCAGGCGGGGT
>NW_010190334.1:0-4188 GCF_000695765.1 Mesitornis unicolor
GGAAACGGGGCCACGTGGAAGCAGAGAGAGAGGATGGGCAGAGTCTTTCCTACTCCAGAGGAGCACATGGTGTGAAAACCGACTGCAGCCCCCACTGCCATCCCCCTGTGCCTCAAGGCAAAGGATGGTGGGGGGAAGGTGAAGAAACCGGGAACAAAAGCTGAGCCTGGGAAGAAGAGAGGGGTGGGGGAAGGTGTTTTGCCTTTAAGATCTGATTGCATCTCCCGTTGTTCTACTGATGTTGGTACAAATTAAATTGGTTTTGTTTTTTTCTCCTTATGATGAGTCTGTCTTTTGCCTGTGACCTTTTCAAGTGGTGAGAAGCCCTCCCAGTCCTTTGACTGGTCCTTTTTGGGGCATCATGGTGCTCAGTTATGCACTGGGCCTAAACCACGACAATCCCAAATAGAACAAAAAGTTTCTTTACCTCCAGCTAAGAGTCTCAAGTCTTTTTACTTGTTTCTTGTTGTGTCCATGACACTTCTCCCTGATGTAGAAGTGCCCTGCGTACATAGAAATGCCATTCTGTGCATCACAAAGGGATGAGTTGTAGGTTAGCATTTAAAACTCATTACAATTTCACATTTTCAAGTTTAGACTTAACCTCCTGAGCGTATCGGTGCCTGGACACAAGTCTTCTCTAGAGAAGTATCCCTGTGGATCTTTCTGTCCCAACATAAGACACAGGGCAAGGTTCAGTTGCTCTCAGAAGGCCTGTGATAATGTTATCTATTTTTTCTTACGTGATAACTCTGGGAGGGTTGGACCAATGTCTTTAACTGATGAGCGATGATCAGACAATTCCTTGCAGACATGTTTTTAGTTATGGTGATTTTCATCCTGTAGGTGGAAATATAAATGAGGATTCTAGGGTCAAAAATTACTTTAAAAGTCTCTCACAAAGCAAACAAGTAAATAATTTGAATAATTAGTCTCCATATCTTTGAAGATTTTGCTGTTGTTGAATTGCTGCTCTGGATTCCAGCACAGTACCGTACCTCCGGCTGTGTGAGCTTAGTCTGCACTGGGAACTGTGCAGGTAGAGCCTGGCAAGCTGCCTCTAAAAAAGCTCTTTCAGGTACTGAAGTTTGTTAGCTCATTTACACTAAAATCAGAGGAAAGTGCATTTGCAGCATTATATATCCCAGTCTCCAAATAATAAAGTTAACCATAACTTTCTCATTTCTGGACTTCTGTGCAGTGTGGATTTACCCAAAAATCTCTTTAGGCTCTTAGGCATGTTTTTTGGACTCTGCTCATGTTTGCCCGTTCACGTGTTCTGTTTCATAGAGGTTCTGATGCTTGTGTGGTATCATAAATAGTAAGGTCTTGGCTGAAATACATGTTAAAGCTTCAGTTCCTGCTGCTGAAGGGGCTTGTGGGCAGAAGATCAATTACATCAAGAATAATGTGCCTTCATTTTTCATGTGTTTTCTTCGGACTGTCATCACTAGTGCCTCTTTCATGTGTTTACTCTAGACTTGTTATACTTTTCACGGATGAGTTGGGTCATATTTCCCACTGGAGAGCCATCATGGCAGGGAGTCTGGCTGGCATGGTTGCAACTGTCGTGACTTACCCCACTGACGTCATTAAAACACGGCTCATCGTGCAGAACCGACTGGAACCGTCCTATGGAGGAATTCTTCATGCTTTTTACAAGATTCATCATCAAGAAGGACTCCTTGCACTCTACCGTGGTGTTTCACCAGCTATATTGGGTAAAATAACAGTGAGGAGAAATCACCTCACTGCACATTGTTTATTGCAGCTATGTTCGTATGTTGTGTTTGTTTGCTCGCTTGATTTGAAAAGCAATTAGTAATGTTCTGTAGAAGGTGTGGAGCTTTACAAGGCACGACAATACTGGTTACCTCTGCTGCAGGTTTATTGCTTCAGACGATGATCGAGTGCATAGCATTTTATGCATGGTTAAGTGTTCAACAAAATACTCCTTTTTTTCTTTTATAGATGATGTAGTTGTGCTGGGATGCAAGATCTCCACCATTTAACTCTTAAAAATATACATACACACACAGAGTGTTCCTAATTACCATCTAGGTGTGAGCGCGTCTCCCTAGCTGATCAGTGAAACCAGTGCGAGCAGTCATGTATAACTGATGTGAAAAGTGAAGATTAGTGATATTCTCTCTTTACATTAAATGAATTTTTAATTATTTATTTACTCCTCGTAGCTTTTTAAAATGCCATTTAACTTTGAGTCCACTGTTTCACAAAATGCTTAATAAAAATGCATAATAATAATAATAATTAATAATTATTAACCCACTATAAAATTGCTGAGGGTATGAAACATGCAGGAGAGGACAGAGGCATCCTTCACCAGCTTGACTGAAGAGGCATCTCTGCCTGTGTGACTGGTGGAGTTGGGTTTGAATGGAGAAAGAGCTTGTCACAAAAGACAGAACCTGTCATGAGAGTAAAGAGGTTAATAATTCTGGCAACATGCACGTTTTAATGTGTGAATATATGCCCCTATCAGCACATCTGGATGCTGCACTACGGGTGTTTGGTGGTAGACCAGTGACTGAAAAGTAGAGTTCTTCAAAACATGGATCCAGTTTGAGCAGTGTGAGCTGTAAACTGGCAGTAGTTCATCCCATCTTTCTACGCTGTGTGATGAGTTTTCTTTGTGTACGCTGTGTTGATATAAACCTTCTGTCTGGTTTGCTTTCTAGGTGCTGTCCCGTTTTCTGCGGGCTCATTCTTTGTTTACATCAATCTGGACAAAATCTGGCAAGAACCCACCACTCATTTCACTCCTCTTCAGAACTTCATAAACGGCTGCATAGCAGCTGGTGTGGCACAGACGCTTTCTTTCCCCTTTGAGACTGTCAAGAGGAAGATGCAGGTACAGAGCATTCGCGTTACTAATCCCTTGTTACAGGTGCTTGTTGGGGGAGCTAGGGACAAGACCAGCCAGGTGACTGAGAGTTCCATTTCATCTCCCTTACGGAGGCATTGGTTTAACCACCATTAGTTGGTTTCGGGGGTGTCTTTTTGTTTGGTTGGTTTTGCTTTTTTGTTTTGTTTTTAAGTCTGAAAATTATTGTTACAAGTGTGTTGTTACACTTTTAAGGTGAGTTCAAGTACTATTATGGGATATATGTATACTCTCAAACTCTGTGTCTTTAGCTTTATTTGTTTTCCTCTTCATAGCAATTCCATCAAATTCTCACAGTTTAGAATTAGCAAGCCTTCTGTCAAATACAGTCACCTTGATGAATGAGGTCCACATAATTTTCAGAGCCTGTGTGTCAGCTGTTTATGCCTGAACTACATGGTGGCCAACACAAGAAACCTGCACAGCAAGTATAAAGTTTGAAGGTTCAGGACTATCCTCGTTTTTATTTCTGACTCCTCTGGTTAACAAGTGACTTCTCAGTTGCTGGTGCTGCTCATTCCTGGAGTATCAGCAATACAGGAGTTTACTCTGTCATTTTGTATTATCTCGCCTATCCTTTCTCCTGAAAGTTTAGTAATAGGAATTCAGAAAAAAACCCCAAAACACCACCAAACCCAAACAACCACCACCCCACAGGTTCCATCGCACTGACATAATTCATTTGATGATGTCGACTTTTCGTTAGAACTTCATCAGTAGAGTGACAGGGAGTAGCTGTCATCATCTGGTGGCTCTGTGGCTGTGACATACGAGTTTGTTCTTTCAGCTCAGTTCATAGGACTGCAGATTCGTGGGAAGCTTTTGTGATCTCATCAAAGAAGCTGTCTGTTTGGTGTGGCAGCATTACACAGCTCCCCTTCCCCCTCTTCATGTGGTAGTCTGGTTGGTAAGTCACAAGCTAGGAAGAAGGTCAGTGAAACTGTGAATTTTCCTCTCGTGCTCTCCAGGTTCCCTTTTTCAGACAGGGCTCAGATCCAGTGGCACAGAAGCCTCTGTTGTCCTCTCTCCATCTTGTAACAGAGGACTTCAGCAAAGTGACATCTTTTATTAGACCTGCTCATGTAGCTGTTGTGTCCAGAAGTCAAGCTTTAGGCTGAGGCCTTTCATCAGGTGTCTCATAAAATGCCACAGGTGAGAAAGAGATACTGAGCATGAAAACTTTACCATTTTTTCCAGCTGTATCAGTGGGTCTAAGAAAAGTAGTTACTCCTTACAAGTCGTCTTTTTCTTTTCATCCTTAGGCTCACAGCCATACTCTTTCC
>NW_010190334.1:4219-19390 GCF_000695765.1 Mesitornis unicolor
TGAAGAATAAAGAAAAAAAGGCATTTACTGTGCTATTCCTCCTTTAATATTTTCTGTTGATACATCAGTTACTCGAACATTCAGTTTTCATAGCCAGTTCAGAAGTAACCTTCAGTTGTAACTGAATTTCAGTTGTAACTGTGACGTTAAGTTCTGTGTCCAGCTTTGTCTTGACAGGCAAGCAGAGATGTGGAACAGGCCCAGCTTTCATTTTCCTGCCACTAGGCTGCACTCTTTCACCAAGGGGAAGCTTAAAACTTCTGACTGGCATTTCTAGAATAAGAAGGGAACTGGATTTATTCCCAATATAGAGGAAATGGATATGCTAAAACCACTTCGGAAGGGGAAAGAAGCTCAGCAACAGAGAGGGTTTTTTCCTCGTAGATTCACTGCAACAACTAAATAGTGATTTTCCAGGCTTAGAGACACCCCCTGGTCAGTGATTTATTTGGAAGGCATGAGATAAGGCAAAGGTGTTTGAGAGGAAGTAGCTGCCTAGGTGTGAAAGCCCGTAATTTTTGGTACTGGAAGTGGCATATGTCACAGAGGTTTGTCCAGAAAAGAGACCTGTTGAAAGTCATACCTAAGCTTATACTAAGAGCTTGCTGGAACCCATGTAAGGTCATCCAAGAAGTTTGTTTCTCACAGTTAGCAGCAGGGTATGGCCTAACCTCGCAGAGATCAGGCCAGCTCTGTGCTCTCTGATGACCTGTTCAGTTTGCAGGGTGGTGGTCGGAAGAGAGGACAGCATCAGGAAAGGTGTCATGCAATGGGACCTAGAAAGGGGGAGAACAAAGAAGAGGAAAACAGAGCTTCAAGGCATTTCAGTGTTCTGTAGAAAACAGGGAAGCAAATACTTCTGATCACCATTTTTGTCAGACATCGTCTTCCGATACACCTTTCTAGCTGATAAGAAGAGTGTACCAAAGCCCTCAGCTACCCCTGGGCCTGGTGTGAGCGCTCTGCAGTGCACGTAGGGAAATGCTGGCTTTGTTTTGAATCTACAAACACTGCTGACGTGTATATGAAGAGGAACCCAGCACATTGCAGAGGTCAGTATCAGATCCTGTTCCCTCGCTCTCATCCCACTGATCTGACAGGTGGAGGGAGCATATTGCCAAAGACGACTTTTCCAGTTGGACCTGTTGGTGATGGGGAACTGGGGAGCTGTAAGGCAGTCTCAGGAGCTTCAAAAACTGAAGCTGTCTTCTCTGATTCTGGGATGAAGTACAAGCTTAAGACCAGAACATCCGGTTGAGATCTTTGCCTGACACGCTAGGCAGTTGAAAGACTTAGCTCCATCCATCTCCTCATCTAGACAAAGCTTGAATTGTTTGCACAGACTAGAAGATGTATTCCGCTATGGGAGGAAGGCTAAGGTGTTATTTTTAATCTCAGTTGTAATAATTTTGTTTCATCCTTTCTCATTTTATATATCTGAATCCTACACTTCTGACGTCGGCAGCTTCTGTCACTGGCATCTGTGGGAGTAGGAGCTGACTGTCAGTGAACAATTCTTCCTCTGTGTTTTGGTGATGATTTATGATGTCAGATTTGCTCTGTAACCATGGCTTCTTCTCCCTCTGCTATTAAAATTATCATGTTGGGTTTGTTGGTTGTTTTTTTTACAAAGATGCTATATTTGCTAAATATACTTGAATAGTTTTTCTTAAAAAAATAAGGTTAATTAATATGAGTTGAGTCTTACTGAATATGTGAGTCCTCTTTGTTGTGCTTATCCTAATTTTATTCCTTTGTCTTCCTTTTTTCACTTTGCTCCTGATTGGCATGTTAGAGAATTAAGAGGTACTGTATGCATGTTTTGGCATGGAAATATGGCTTTTGTTGTGCATCTGTTGAAAGGGATTAGTGAAGGAGAGAGTTGTTCAAAGGAATGTTCTATATCAAATGCTTTCTTGACTCACTCTTATGCTATATCAGTTTCTGAGCAAAAACTGATCTTTATATCCTTACGACTGTTTCTTATTCTTGGCTTTCCTTCCACAGTATCATATTCTTTGTTAAATCTAGCATCTAAGTGATATTCAAGTACTGCACTTCTACCTTGCAGACTTATTTAAGTGCAAGAACACTTTTCTTTTTATTTTTTTTTAATCTTCAGTGGGGAAATACCAGCATGGATGAGCCTGGGTCTAAGGGAAGCATGGGTAATACGTTTCTGCTTCCCCACATCTTTTTGCCTGTGATGACCTTCATAAGTGCATATTGGACTAAGCTCTGGCATTTCAGTTAGGGAAGATGAATCTGGAGCTGTTGTATGCCACACAGAAGCTTATTATTAGAATGACACTGATCCCAGGCTATGTGTAGGCCTGAAAATGTACAAACATGCAAATGGTCAGCACAAACCTAATACCCAAGGTTGGCACTTCCTTCTGTGCCCATGACTCTCAGAGGTGGGCTCAGATACCCCTGACCCTTCTCAGCCTGCGCTCCAAATTGAGCTGTGACTCTGATAGTTTTGTTAGGCAGAACGCACAAAGATGACCCTAAAGTTTCACAGATGCTCCATCAACTGTACAGTGACTCCTCACCGGCTCACCTGGATAAACTTTGCATGGTTTGCAGAAGCTCAGTCTTGTCCCCGTATTTTTCTGGTATAATTTGTTTTCATTTCTGTGACTAAAACTTATCTAAAACTCTTCTTTGCCAGTGAGTGCTACTCGGGTATAGCTGTGCCATCAAACCCTTGTAATACAGACTAAGCATACTTCTAGTACACTGCAGGATTCAGCACATTTTTGGTTGACTGCACAGCATTCTCAAGTTGTGAGGACGTCTCTCCAGGGAAAGCATTGTTCAGTGGTGATTTTTCTGCTCTGAAATCCAGGCTTTGAATTCCCTCCACTGCCATAAACAAGCAGGCTCGCTGTTCTTGGTTGCTGTAGGCTGTTGCCACCCGTCACCCAAGAAGTGGCCTCTTTTTAGTGACAAAAGTGAATCAGTTGGGCCTTGGCTGCCTATAAATCTGCAATGTGTTTTGATGGGGTTTTTGGGCATTTTTTTTTGTTGTTGTTCTTTGAAACACAACATGCTCTGCAAGGGTGAAATCTGTTGTAAATTAGGTAAATGCTGTGAGTTCTTAGGAACCTGGGGAAAACCAAGCAGTCATTGCCTTTGTAAGGTAGCTTGTTTAAAGTAAATGCAATCTTGTGCCCTGTTAGCACATTTTCAGTCTGAAGCAAGTTAAAGGAGATGTTGAAGTCTCTCTTTAGAAGTAGTACTGTTATCTAAGTACTTATTTAAAAATAGTCACCTAACTGTGTTCCTTGCGTGGTAAAACTCGGTTTAACAAGAACCCAGTAGCTGGGTTAATCGAAGCTTTGGAAAAGGAAATTCTAAGTGTTCATTAGAGTAGCACCTTCTACCTGCTGAGATGAAGAGACAGTGCTCCTGCATTGCTTAAACATGAGTAACGTGCAAAGAGTGCTCCTGTCACTGGAGATGGCCGCGTGGTGGCCTCTGAAAGCTCTCAGGCTGCGGTGTCTCTGCTATCTGTGAGATCTGTGTTCTTGTCAGCTGGGAATATGAAAGTTATTGGAGTCATGACCCAGTTTAAAAATAAGAAATCCTTTTTGGGTCATGTGGTTCACACGACTTCTCAAAAGCATACGTGCTCTGCGACTTCGTGCAGTGAACAGCATGGGAGCCCGAGCCTTGACAGTTTTCAGAGATGTAGCCATTTGACCACACAGAGTGGCAAATTCCATAGTGTGAAAGCAAATAAGGAGCAATATTACCATTTTTAGTCTGATTTTCTGTGGAAGTAAGGCCTACATGGTTGCTAGCTGTCTGTCCTTGCCCCAAATAACTTTTGATCCTGCTGTCCAACTTCAACTAAACCTAACAATGGAATAGAGGTTTCAGAGACATTAACTTCCGTCAGGTTTTGTGAAAACTTGATAGAGACAAAACTCCAAAAATACTTCGTGTGAGGGGGAGGCTGCAGTGTGAGCTCTTATTTTTCTTACTTCTCTTTATGATCGCAGGCTCCCCTTCTTGCTGCTGAGGTTCAGGTATCAGTCAGAACCCCATACTTAGGCTGGTATTTGAACTTGGGACCAGTCTGACCCCTCTGATAATTAGCAAATAGGTGATAGACATCAGATTGTGGTTTTGGCAAAATCCCTTCCTTCCTTTGCTTTTTCCCTATGTCTAAATGCTTTGAGCTACCAGCATTTTGTATTGTTCTGTTGATGTTGTTATAAAGATATTTTGTACCACGTTCTCTGAGGCTGTTGCAGAGTAGTGCCCTGCTGCTTTGGGAAGTACTTGGTCCAGTAAATGGTTGAGACAATGCCTGAAAAAAGCTACCAAATGTAACATGGGCTTTGCCTTCTGTACCAGCCTAGGTCAGCTTTTGTGCATCTGAGCAAACCTCAGAAGCACTTCTCTTAGATCCTCAGACTTCCACAGGAGCAAATCACGAAGACTGGCTGCCTGTGAAGTTGAAACACTGAGCAGTGCTGGTGGAAAAATTGGACAAGAGGAAAAAAATCTTAAATCAAGAATCGCAAGCAGGACTGGGCTGATCTAACAGCCAGATCTGCCTTGTGACAGCTTGTGCTACATCCAGTGGTCTTTAACCCTGTTGTGATAAGTACGTAATACTCGCTCTGAGGTGGATTACAGCAGTAGCTTAGCACTGCAGCGCAGTTGTCTGCTGAAGAAAAGCAGGAAAACACACTGTACCCATTTGAAATGCAGGAAGTGTGAGGGAGGGCAGAATGCATTTCTCTCTGAGTGATTTTACAGACACCCAAATGGCCTCCCCTCTCCCAGTCCTAGATTTGGTAGTGCCAGCTGAGCACGGCTGACAGCCTCTTGCAGCCTCCGCAGCTCTGTGAGCAGTGTGGTATGAGTGAGAGCTCTTTAATCTGCTTTGGGGCAAATCAGGTGGGTTAACTCAGCCCACCTCTTTAAACTCGATAAGCTCACCAAGGTGATGTGGCCTGACAGGGGTGAGGGTGCGCTGCTGTGCACACTGCTACTACAGCCATGATTTTCAGTGGGGAGACAACACCACCTCCAGAGTGACCCCTGTCACTGTTACCCTTAACATGAGTACTTTTGCATCAGGTACATGGGAGACTCTTGTATTCATTTGTCTGTGCTTAGAGTGGTGTGCCTGTGGCACGTAAGGGCATTGATTATGGAAGAGACACCATAAACAGGAGCTAAAACTTTATGGCTAAAACTCTGTTCTTTTCTATCTGATTTATTTTGATTTGGTGTAATTCCTTACCTCATCCATATAAAGCCAATAGAATGTGTCCTCTGTAAATCCCCAGTCCTGTAAAATGTTAGTTTTCTCCTCAGTTCCTACACAGACAGCAGGAGATACACGAGCTAGTGTTGCTATTCACTGTGTGAAGTGTGGGACCAAGCTAGTCTGGCTAAGGGTTTGCAACATTAAACTAACCAGTGCTAGTGTGCATGAAAACGGTGCACCCATTTGTAAGGATTGGGCTGAACCATCACCAGGCATTTGGAAACCACCCAGAGGTGTCCGTGCAAGGGGCTTGCACTGCCTTGAGGAGAAAGACCCCTATATTCCATATCAAAGAGTTCTTCATCCCACAAGTGTTAAAAGCAGGGGAAGCTTAGGTTCAGTAGCAGGAGAGAGATTCTGCAACAAACTGTTAAGCCTCAGGGTACAACATTAAAGCTAAGAGTCAAACTTCTGAGCAGGCAGTCAACTGTTTTGCTCATTTGGTGCCATTGAGCTCAGAAAGGCGAGATGATTTGGCCCCAGTTCAGATTACAGAGAAGAGGACAACGTGTTCCTAGAATGCAGGGAGCTAGAGGTCAGCTGCTCTGCTCTGCTGCTCTGGAGCCGATTGCCTCCTGATAGCTTGTTATCCTTCACCTTCCCGCATGCCTGAATACCTTTGGTGAGCTTTACCATGGGTAAATCACTGCCACAGGGAAGGTGGTGACTACAGAATAATGCCGTGCTCCAGGAGAAAGGATTGGTTAACCTGAGAGAATGCATGCTTTTTTCCTCAATGTTAATACTTGTTTACATTTTAGTTCTTCTTATCAGAGTGGAATGAAATACTCGTTCGAGCATTCAGCCTTCTCTTGAGTGAAATTCTGTGGACTGTAGTGGCGTTAGCTTGAATGAGAACTGCAATCTGTGTCCTTCGCTTTCCTTTGGAGTGCAGTTATACTTGCCTGTTGCATGTATCCTTATTAACCCAGACTATAAAGACTTCTTATTTTAGCTTCCAGATTAAGAGTGTGAACTCTTGAACTGTGTTGTAAAGTGCCTTCCTGTGCTTTTTTGTTTCAATTGATCAGAAGTGTAGGACACCTGAATCTGTTGAAGATACATAAATATGAAGCAATTTTATTATATCTGCTATCTTGATAGCATGCCACCTATGGCAGCTGTTCAGTTAGTTGATCTTGCATACTCTACGTCTACAGTACTACATACTCAATAGATTAATAAATAGCAAATGTTTGTACCAAAAAAGATTTGCAAACAGGAAAGGCATGTGGGAAAATACATTAATTGAGAGGGAAGTCTTTCCAGATAGTCTCTGAAATGTGTAAATTCGGATAGTAGCAAACCAAAATGGTCTGAAGTGCAAGTGGGAATGTGACCTGCACAGCTCTGGGCGCAGACTGAAGTGGCCAAACCAGCGCAGCCGCCATTCCTGGCCCAGCGGTCTCTGCTCGGGCCCTGTGGCTGCTGTGAGCCTTGGGAGGATTCCAGGCATTGATCTTTTGGTAGGCACGGTTCCCTCTGCGGCTGCGCTGAACTACATCTGTTCTTCAATCCTAAGAGGAAGAAAGGAGGAGAGGGGCTGGGGGAGGTCATTGAAGGGGAAGCCTAAGGGTCTGTGAGATTAGTTCCCAAAATGGGACTATGCTGTTCTGGCAGTCACCTCATTATGCAGGCAGTGGGAGAGATGGTGTGTGAAGAGTCTTCAGATAACAACTTCAGCAATTGAGCTTTGTCATGACACTTATTTAAATATTTTTTAAAGTATAAAAAAGTGAGTGCAGGTAGGTTTGGTTTTCTTATATACATGTCTTTCTCTTGGGTTCAGCTTGCCAAAGTGGAGCAGAATGCTAACTTTGGTGATGTATCACCGTGACTTAGCAGACTTGGTCACCTCTGGATGCTAGAAGACTGTTTGTGAGAGAGCAGCTGGAGCCAATTCTGTGTTTGATGTGCTTTAATCATTTAGAGAACCCATTGTCCATCGGAGATAAAAAGATTAGCAACTTAGCCCCACTACTGCTATGACTTGCCAGCTTGGCACTCTGTTAATGCAGTGAGCTGTACTCTGTTTCCTGCCATCTGCAGTACGAGGCAGCCGAAACCTGGGGGGAAGTCTTTAAAAATGTTCATAACAAACAGGTTTCCATGCAGCAGCTCATAGTGTCAAGGGGTGTAAAAAGAAAGGAATTCAAGCTGCTTTGGGGTGCATAACATGAAATGTCTCTGTCATAAACCTGATATTTTTGGTATGAAATTAGCAGTTTAATTTGTATGTCATAGTAGGTTTCTGCAAAAAAGAGGTAGAGAAACTAGTTAGATGTGTTTGGTTATTTCCATTTTCTGGCTTTGGTGCTGTGGGGCAGTTGCAAGGTCTGCGCTGTTGCAGACACGCTCAGATGATGCAGAACCACCCAAAACCCACAGCTTTTTTATTATTATTATTAAAATCACTGCCAAATGAAATGTCTTCCAATTTTTTTAAATTTATTAAGACATTTTACCTTTGTTTAGCTGTGTTCCAAAATACTGAAGTTTTAACTACACACTAATACAGTTCTTAGTCTGCGTTCTGCAGCAGGTGATTCTGAGGTTCTGTGGACAAGTGTTACTTAAATACAGTGTTTAGGGTCCTAGAAACGTACCGCTCCTGTAAAGCAGAAAGACTGGCAAAGCATACTTCACCCCAGAGACTGAAAGCTTGGAAATGACTGCAACCATGGTGAATGCTGCTATAAATAATCTTTCAGTAAATCTCTTAAGGGGTCAGTGTCTGTGGACAAGTTAGAAATCTGGGCATTTGACATACCTGCTGCTTTTTAACTGTGTTCTGCATGTGTTTACTGAGTGCAGAATCTTGCTGAAACCTGCAGTGTGCTTGTTGCTGTCTTGGTGTTGTAGGCAGGAGTGCTGTAATCAAAACCCTTTGATATGTGCCTTTGCAATGTGTACAGTAAGGAAGGGAATTAAGTAAAACTCCTGTAGTTAATTCTGGCAGGTCATGCCCTGCCTACCACTAAGGGACTTAAAAAGGAAGGGAATCACATGTTACACAGTAATCCTGCTTTCTTGAAGTGTTTTAGAAACTTATCCCTCTCCACTGCTTGGCTGCCCATTTCCTATACCAAAAAAGCTAATGGAAACTGTCTGACAGTCTAGAAAGCAGAACAGGGTTTTGAATCCAGCTCTCCTGTGACTGCTGTTGCATTTTAAAGCATACTTACATCATTTGGGTGCTCTTCTGCCAGGCAGAAAAGGACCTGGGGTGTTGGTGGACAGCAATGCCCATGAGCCAGCAATGTGCCCTTGAGCCAAGAAGGCCAACGCCATCCTGGGCTGGATGAGAAGGGGTGGGTGTAGGGCAGAGAGGTTCTCCTGCCCCTCTGCTCTGCCCTGCTCACACCACAGCTGCAATCTTGTGTCCAGTGCTGGGCCCTCAGCTCAAGAAGGACAGGAACTGCTTGAAAGAGCCCAGCAGGGCCACAAAGATGCTGGAGGGAGTGGAGCATCTCCTGCTGAGGAGCGGCTGAGGGAGCTGGGGCTCTTGAGCTTGGAGCAGAGGAGACTGAGGGGTGCCCTCATTCCTGGGGATCCATTGGGAAAGGGCAGTGTCAGGAGGAAGGAGCCAGGCTCTGCTCTGGGATGGCCAATGCCAGGACAAGGGGCAATGGTCCCAAGCTGGAGCACAGGAGGTTCAAGCTGAAGATGAGGACCAAGTTTGTCAGTGTGAGGGTTATGGAGCATGGCCCAGGCTGCCCAGAGAGGTTGTGGAGTCTCCTTGTGTGGAGACACCCAAAGCCCTGGCCGTGTTCCTGTGTGACTGCTCTGGTGATCCTGCTCTGGCAGGGGTTGGGCTGGGGGAGCTTTGAAGCTCCCTTCCAACTCCTCATATTCTGTGATTCTAAGCATCCCTGGTGCTAATATTACCATTCTCAGTGGAACTAAGTCTCAGTTGCAGCACTCGGCGTCTTCTACAGTGCAGTCATGAGAGTCTTTGTGCAGGAGTTTCTCAAACACTGTGGATTAAGGCTTGAGAAGTTATTTCTCTCTTTCTCACGGTGGGATTTAGCTATTGGCTTTTTAAACCCTTGCATCCCTTAAGTAACAGAGCCAAGCAGACAGCTGAGCTTCCTTGTAGCAAATGAGCATAAAGTGGACATGTGCATGACCCTTCGCTACCAGTCTAGCTCTGTTACTATGAACTGTCTGCAAAAGCGGGGCTGATAATACTGTAAAATCAGAGCAGTTAAATCCCATAACATTTTCCTCTCTGAGTCCTAAAACAGGAAGCTGTGGGAGCTTGCACCACAGTTAGGAATTATGGAAACAGCTGTAGCCCCATGGAGTTAACAAGGCCAATATAGACACAAAGGAGATGAGCAGTTAAAACATTTGCAATGCTTTCTCTCCCCCAAATGTGATCTCTCCCTTACAAATCAGGTAGACTGTTGAGAAAGTTCAGAGAGAAGCAAATGCTTCTGTTATCTCCTCCTTAAAGTGTAAAAGACCAGGGATAAAATCCTCAGGCCTACTCTTGTCTGGGGTAGGAGAGCCAGGAGATGATAAAGGAGATCCAGAAGATAACAAATCAGGATGTGGTGGAAGCCCAGTTCTTTCTTTCTCAATGCAGACAGCTGCTTTCCCAAAAATCACCTCCCAAAACCCTGTCAGAAGGAAACTGTATGGTTCTACCTGTTCCTTGCCATCAGAAGTATTTCACATGCATTGCAGTCATGCCAAAAAATGTGAGAAAAAAATAATGTGATTTTTTTTGTAGATAAAGACAGTGCAGTTAGTATGTGGGGTGATTATGTGGTGGTGTTTTAGCTTCTAAATTTTAGCAGTAGACTTGCCAGTAATGCAAGGTGGTGATGCACCATTAAAACTATTTGATTAGCAACTTGTCTTATATACCTGAAGCGTGAGTTTTGATCTGTTTCCATTTCCAGCATCTGAGTTGCCAAGTATGTGAAATGTTACAGCTGTGGCGTCTAGAAGATGTAATCACTACTTGTCAGTTTACGAGAGGCTTGTCGTGGGCTTAGCAGCTCTGTGAAGCTGTAGGTTAGTCTGGCCAAGGAGAGAAGGAAAGCTGCACCACATGGTGTTTCAGATCAGTGAGGGGATAATGGCATCCCTATTCACCAGTCCATTAACTGTACAAGTCCTGCTTTTATCAAACTTATGCCCTGCGGTGATCAACTTGTGTGTGCGTTACTTGTCGTGTGTTTGAGTGAAACCCTCATTTGCTGATGCAAAATAAACCCATGGGTGCATGTGCACAGATGGGTAAGGATGGGATTATTCAAGGTCAGGTGATCCTGTCTGTGCTAACGCAGTAGGGGATTAACGAAGGAAGGATTTTACTGTTAAAAATGACCCACTACACTTGTTCCATGTGAACAGATGCTGTCTGTACTGCAGTTGGAGATGTAGCTGCAGTCCAGCAGGATGCTCCCAAGCTGACTTTAATTGGTCTGGACTGTGTAGCAAAGATACGAGAGCACAGGCACCAACTGCTCGCTTACAGCCCTTGCTGCATTTGTACAGCCTGGAATGCAGTCTCTGTTCTCTGTTCCTGCTGTGCTGTTGCTACTCAACCCACAGCACAGGGCACCCTTCTCGTTGCAGTGTGGACACAGCCTCAGCAGCCAGAGTCAAGTCAGCACAATCTTCGTTCTTGATCCGAACTACAGGCAGGCAGTGTGGCATCCGGGGCCAGCCCCAGGCTTCCCTCGTAGGTGCTACACTGCCAGCAATGTGAGATACCTCTCCCCAGGCCTGAGCCGCTGGCAGGCGTGAGGCCGATGTGTTACACGACTCTGGTTCGGATGGTTTGTCTTTACGGGAGTGGGATTTATTTCTAGTAGTGACATGGCACAAAAGGAAGTGCTGTGTGAAATTACTGCTCTCTTTCTTTTTCGTACCTATCAGAGGTTGAATTCCCTCCCACTTTAGTTTGTATTTCAAGGCAAAATAGCTGATTCTTTTGGGTTGACGGAAGAATCCAGATTAGTCTGTTGAAACCTAGTGTTAAGTGTTCCTTATGTACCAGAACAGAGGAAGTAATTATCTTTAATTATTTTGGTTGTCCTCTGCTTGTTCTAAATCCCCCTGTGTGTCTCTTGAACAGGCACAGAGTCCTTGGCTTCCCCACTATGGAGCAGTTGATGTCCATTTTAATGGCATGGCTGACTGTTTCCGGCAAACTGTGAAGAGCAAGGGTGTGCTCGGACTCTGGAGTGGACTCACACCCAGTCTGCTCAAGGTGAGCTTTTGCTTTCGTCCCAATAAGACTATCCTGAAGTAATCAAGACACATTTTGGGGCAGTTTGGGTTAGGGTTCAGTTAAAGCTTATGACGTGCCTCTGTCCTTGTTAGCAGCCGATAGGTGACAGAGTCTGTGGCAGAACAGGTGTAACCTCAGGCAGGTTTGGAGCCATTTTTGGAATTCGGTTTGGTCATATTTCCTCAAATATAAACTTGGCTTCTAGATGCCACAATTTTCAAGATCATTTGAGTGTCCTTAGAGACAGGAGTGCTGCTGACACGCAAGCCAGGGTACGGACAGGGGATTGCAAGTGATCCACTTATGACAGCTAAACAACTTCTGCTGCTCAGCTGAGCTCCAGTAATTTGACGTATTGTGCCAGGCTGTAAAGACGATTGTGCTTCTGTAAGCCACGTCCCCAGGAGTCAGAAGTAGCACTTTTGATCAGCTATTTAATACATGCATATCGGTTACTGCAGCCCGTGCTGAGTTGAAAGCATGAAATAGAACACAGCAGCTTAAACAGAAGGTAATTTAGTTTACATTAATACATTTTGTATTGTTGTGGTATTACCTGCATGGAGTCCTGCAGGTCAGATAATGAGTGGTAATTGGGTGACAATGTGATTGGTGGTGATGGTCTGCTGCTGCCTGGCCCTGTCTTTGCTGGTGTAAAGACACATGGCACCAGAGCTGCTGATAGTCTGCATGGGGCCAAAGAAGAACACTGTTCAGTCACTCTGCTGTGTGTAGAATAAATCCCACATTTCATACTGGGATTTGCTGAGGTTGCTTAGGATTTGCTTAGGTATTTGACAAGTTGTGATAATCTACAGGCTAGCACAGCCCTTGTTCCTCACAATATTGTTATAATTAGTTACATACCAATAATAACTCCTACACTCAGCGTGCTGCAGGTGCCAGCCCAGTTCAAGGTCAAACTCTGATTTTGTATAAATGAGCACAGCTCTGTTGGCAGATCAGATCAGATTTGAAGTCCTAGAAATTTCCTTTTTTAAAACATCTAAACTAAGAATGTTACTAGTAAGTCTAACATTGCTTTTGTATCTTATGTTGCTTTTTAATTTTTTCATTTTACCAGATTGTCCCATACTTCGGTGTTATGTTTAGCACCTTTGAATTCTGCAAGCGGGTCTGTCTGTACAGAAATGGTTATATTGAATCTCCTTTAAATTACAAGCTAACTCCTGGTGTGGACCAGAGTTTACAGCCACAGGAACTGAGAGAATTAAAGCTCCTTCGAAGGGACAATTTTGAGCCAAGGAAATCGACTCTTGAAAACTGACACGGGAGTGTCCATTGCAGATACACACACTGCCTTTCTTAAGGACTGCAGGTACCAGTGTTTCAGTGGTTGGCATGCTTTAGTACTGAGACACCAGTCCGAGGAATGAATATTTTATTTCTCCCATTTGCTGAATGGATGTAAATGGTATGAGTAGCAAGCATATACTGAAGAGGAGAGATGCAGCTAGTTTGAAGGCACTGCTATTGGAACTTGAAATTACATTATTCTAGGTGCTTTTTGGTACTGAATAGCCATTTTGAGATAAAACCACTTGCAGAAAGGCAAGAGAACTGAGATGAGAGAGTATCTTCAGAAATATTAAGAAAATTTAAATTTATTTTTTTAAAGTAGTCTGAGATACCAAGTCACCCAAAAATTGTAAATAGATTAGAATACATACAACATGCAATAATTTCTACTGAAGTCTCCTTTTTTGGGTGATGCTGTGTGGATATGACATTCTGCAGATGCAGAATTAGTCTTAGTTCAGTTATGTTCCATAATCCACTCTTCAGTTTTTGAGACTTACTTGAGAATAATAATTTTGTATGACTGTTCAGTGTAGAGGTTAAAATACGCTGCTGCAACTGTGGTTTTGCCAAGAGAGAACTGTGATGTGCAAAGTGAACTGTAATGCACTGGAATGACAATCTTGCAAACTTAAGTGCGCACTGGATAATCTTCCCCCTCTTCTCCTGCATTGTTGCTGCACATACGTGAATAATTTCAGGCTTTGAAAAATAGTTTTCCTGAAGCTCTCTAACTGAAATATTTCCTGAAAAATGCAGTCCTTAAATGTGTTAGATATTTCAGAGCCATGACCCTTGTAGTTTTGGTATTCTTAAAGCTCTGTTTTTATGTTAAACCGCATTTTAGTTCCTGTGCACAGGCCCAGGCCTACTGTGCTGCTCAGGACTTGCCAGCAGAATACCCCCATGCACACAGCCTGTGATCTTTCCACTTCAACTGCTGTGATCCAAGAGCCACAGATAGTTTCTGTGTTGTTAGAAACTGCAAGACCACTGGGTGCCAGTCCCTTCAATAGGCCTCTGACCA
The DNA here is from genome assembly GCF_000695765.1 of Mesitornis unicolor. Classification (NCBI taxonomy): domain Eukaryota; kingdom Metazoa; phylum Chordata; class Aves; order Mesitornithiformes; family Mesitornithidae; genus Mesitornis; species Mesitornis unicolor. The sequence goes on from NW_010190334.1 coordinate 18,110, forward strand.
GTCTAGGGAGCTTTTGGACAGTAAAGCATCATCTTGGTATCCTACCCAAGGACCTGTGGTATTGCTCCGGTTCCTTTGTAGAAGTACAGCTATGAAACAGCCTCAGCCCATGCCTTCTGATAGAAAACCTTAAACCCTCACGTGATTCCACGTGAGAAGACGGCTCTGCCCTCTGTGCCGCTGGCCCCGAGCTGTGGCAGTGTGAGTCACAGCGGCTCGGCAAGGTGTGTGCACATCAGCCGCGCTCCTGCCTGAGTTGCAGCAGCCTGGGTTCAGCACAGGATTTGTCTGTCAGTTTACACAGTGTTCTCTGTGTGGTTTTGCACTGTTTATGTCCCTGCTGGGTGAAAATAAGTAAATCTCAGAACCTGCTTGGTTAGGCCAGGTCACAGGACGAGGCAATGGCAGATCAATGCAGGAACAGCCTGTAACTATGGGGAGAGATTTGCAGAAAGATTTGGGATGTCTGTAAGGCCTGCCTCGCAGCTAGAACTCACAGGTACTGACACTTGAGATGTATGAATAAGGAGATGTGACTTCTGAGTGTGCTGGGGAGAAACAGATTTCTAAAGAGTGCTCTTACCTCGTTGAAGCATACCTGTATGTTTTTTACTAACGTCGTATTTCTAAATAGATTGTAAAGATTGAGTGATGGGTGTCTATGAATGTCTGATCAGCTCTTCAAACCTGGTAAGAGTCAAGTGAGTCAAAAAGTTACCTCTAACTTGTCTCTGATATGCTAATAGCACCTTTGTATTGTAATGTACTCCTGCAATCTATAAATCACTTACTAACCTTTTATCAACCAAGCCTCTACTTTGCATAATCACATCTGTGCATGAGAAATCCCCCAGAAGGTGACACTAGAATATTTAAGATAGTACTGAAGCAAAGTGCTTCAGCAGTAGGTCACTAATGTGTAAAATGATGTGTGATTGTGAAGAACCAGTTAATAGCAAAGGCTAAACTGCAGCGATGACTCTTAGGTAGGTGAACTCTTAACTCAGGTGACATTTGGATGCAGTAGAGGTGGTGGGTGGCAGTAGGTTTCTGAGCACCCCCTCACAGCTGAGCTCAGCAGTGTGGCTGATGTAGGGAATCCACACCGTTCTGAGCTCTGTGACCCCCAGAATATAGCACACGCAGAGGGACAGCAATGGGAGAGGTCTCCGAGTCTCAGCTGCGGTTCCATGAGGTGGGGCACTTGGACTTGATCCTGAACCTCTCCGAGCAGACTCTGCGCCTCCCCTCCTCCTGCCCGAGGCGCAGCCGTGCTCTGCC
>NW_010190335.1:0-89850 GCF_000695765.1 Mesitornis unicolor
TTTTTTTTTAATTATTTTTATTTAAGAAGACAAATCACATGGACCTTCAAGCCAGCTGCATGGCTGATGGTATGATCAGAAAAGGATCGTTTATTTGCTGTCTACACACATAGCAAGACAGTTTCTGTCATGAAGTGCTTGCAAGAGGGTTAGAGAATTAATTGGAGACCCGAAACTGAAACATCTCAAGGTTAGATTTGAGTTTTCATTTCCACACAGCAAAATGTAGATGTATCTAGAAGACATTGCATCACCAGATTTTCATTTCCCCTTTTGCTCCTTCGCTAGCATCTCCAAAGGCAAGGAAAACACTGGGCAGCAAGCAACAAGGAGAAATAAAAGCATGGAAGGAAGAAAAACAACAGGCATCAACTAGGCTTTTGTTCAGGTCTTTTTTTTCTTCTGTGGTAGGTGGAGTCTTTCTTTCACTTGTTTGTTTGTTTTCAAACAAGTTTTAGAATTACCTTATTTATGTCAAAAACTCCCCTAAACCAAGCGGGTTCCTGGTTGGTGCCTGCACCTCTGTGCATACACCAACACCTTAAATTTTTCAAAGCAATAAATGAGGCGATTTCTCTCCTCTCTGGACACAGAGCAGGTTTTCCCCTTGCTCCTTGCCTTCCCCAGTGCTTTTCAGGACATGTTGCCAGGCCGTTGCCTCTTCTCACCCCACAGTGAATTCGCATGCACGGGTGAATTAGCAACCACCACCCAGTCTGCTGTGAGCACCCCCCAGCTATTCATCACCCACTGCTGTTTGGTGAACTGGGTGAAACCTGTTTTCATCCTCTCCACACTTCATTTTCTCATGTTCTTTGTGCATACATGGGGTGTGGGGGAGAAGGAAACACCAATGCCCCCACTACTGCTCTGCAATTCAACAGGGCTGCAAAACCCCAACAGCAAACCCAATACCTGTCCTCATGGAAAAGACTGTCACTGGAGGAGGAAATTTAAGTATCCACTCACCTGCAGAGCTGAGCCCAGGTCCAGTTTGAGGAAGGGTATCTGAAGAGGAGGGTACCCTCAGAGGTGGTACGATCTCACTCCATCCTCTGAGAGTTGGCACTTGTACATTACTGGATGAACCTCAGCTACAGTAGAGATGGACACAGGTGGACCTCTATCACCCTCACGTTGTTGGTCTGCCTGAGAGAAAAGCAGAGGCTAATCTTAAGATGACACAAACCTGATGCGAAAAACAAGCCTCCATGATAGAGGTACACAGCAGATTGTGCTGAATGACAGTAACAATAATTTATGTCTTCATATCTGAGGTCATTTAATCAACTCTTGCTCATCCTGCAGATGAAGCCTTAATGTGCTTAAGCCTTACAGTAACAACAGGGGCTCTACAACCTTTAAAGTTTTTCACAAGAAGAGTTTAAACTGAGTCTGTCTTTGTAGCCCTACTTGTTACCAGCCCTGGCAATTGGGTACCAACCTGTTTTGTGCCAAAATGAGACAGCATTAGTGGTCTCAAAAAACAGGTGTCAGAGTCACACGCAAGGCACTGTACGGAGACTGATCCTGGAGAAACATGGCACCAATTCCTTGCAGGTCAGGTCCCAGGTGCACTGTGGGGCCAGAGGGGAAGAGAGTGCTTTAATGGGATGGGGAAACTTCAGCCTTAAATGCCTTTCTGTACCTGTGAAATCAAAGGTTCCCACTCATTTGATGAAATAAGCAAAAAGGTAAAATTCGTTCCAAATTCAACCAAATTCCAGCATGTTTCAGCCAAAGCCCTGAGCACACCACCTGATGAGGAGGAGGGCCACGTCCTGTAACAGGAATCATCACACGTGCTCCACTTCCTCCGCTCTTCTCTGCTCACCAGATCTTTATCACGAGAGATCGCTCATGCTGTGCTGTTTCCTCTTCTTGTTACGATCTCCTGCACAACACAGACTTCTCAGAATTTTAATGCTTAATAATATTCTTGACCTTTTTATTGGTCCAGCTTTTGGTTGGCTTTCACGTTAACTTCATCTTTTATGGGTGGCACACTTTACAAACTGGGCAGTAACGTGCACTGACACCAATTCACATTAGAAAACACTGTAAAAACCAGATGAATGTACTCCACAATTAGGTTTCAAAGAACTCAAGAGTCATTGCAATTTGGGAAACAATAACACCTTTTTCAGAACAGAAGTGGTGCCAGGTGTGTTAGAGATGACTAAGTTTCGAAGAAAAACAAGACACACTTCTCATTTATTGGTAAAACGAAAATACTTCAATAAAATAGTATTATTTGACATTGCTGGAGACTGAACTCTCTCTCTCACCACCGCAGAAGCACAGGGCAAACAGCAGCAATACCAACGTCAGCTGGTGCCAGGACTCAGACACCAGCACTTCTCACATCACCCTTTTTTGGCATTTCTCAAGAAATCAGCACTAACAATTTCTTTGCTTTTATATCTCTGCTGCCTGTTTTCATGCTGTATTATAATACTCTTAAACAGGATAGTCTGAATTTATCTGGCAGTAGTATTTCATGCACCGGTGTACTAAAATGCTTTCTGAGACCCTGTCTTCGGTTCTCTTTTGGAACAGATTTTAAACTAGACCAAAGTGAGATACATTTATCGATCCCATTAGTACTGATTTATCCTGATTCTGGTGCTTATTTGGGAGTAAATACAATGAATCAATTTTATTTGGAATATCACAGCTTTTTATATTAATCCATTCCACCTGTGGGTGATTATTTGGCTCTCCTCTCACTCCTCCGTGGAGATTCAATACTTCATCTATTATTTTAATGAGGATAGCAGTCATGGAGATCAACTACATGATGACAATTGTCAGGATCAACCCAACTTATCTTCTGAAGAACCCTTTCTGAACCAACTTTGCCTTCTCTGGGCATTTCCCACTGTCTACATTTTCCTAGAAGAGCTCCACAAGCATAAGGCATCCTTTGAGAAGGGAAAGGCACTGCCTTTGGTCAAAATCTACTTCTGTAAATTCAGCCTGAGGTCGTATGTCAACCAAGTCCAGCAAAACCTTCAGTGTTGTGCCTGGACTCTGAGTGGTACCCAAGATGCTCCACACAACTTCTGTGGCTGTGTTCCTCAAGCTCCATACCACTTTAGCACATCCCTCTTCTTTGTATGTGGCTGAGAAAGAAAAATGTCCTTGTTCCTCCTCACCCTGAAATAAAGTGATTACAATTAGTTGCTGTTGCACTATTAGATACATACAAAGGATGAGTTGGGTGCCTTTATCTTGTTATCGTCACTTTACAGCTACAAGAGCCTGCTATTTCCCCATTAGATTTCTCTGGGGGTGACAAAAACCTGTTTCAAAATGTTCCCAGCCGTGGTTTGAGGCTTCCTTGCTCAGGGACGGTAGATAAGGCAGCTCCCTGTCACTACATGTGCTGCAAGCAGGGAGCGGAGCCCTGCAACTGGCGCCAACTGAAAAAGGAGCTCTGCCCTGATCTTATCCAGCCGGCGCGTGCAGCACCCTGCCTTGCTCCACACGGGCATCCTGTTTCCCAATGCTGCTGTGATCGCTGCACAAGAAAAACATCTTTTTAGCCGTGAGGGTGGTCAAACACTGGCACAGGTTGCCCAGAGGCGTTGTGGTGACTCCATACTTGGACATAGTCAAAACCCACCTGGGCTCGGCACTGGGCAACCTGCCCTAGGTGACCCTGCTTGACCAGAGAGCGTGGGCCAGGCGGTCTTTCTAGGGCACTGCCAACCTCAATCGTTCTGCGATTCAGAGAGCTCCAGCCTGACTCAGAGCACAGCTACCAGAAGCAGCTTTGGCATTGGCGCAGAGAAGATGGTTACTCTTCAACACAACTGTGATTCGTACAGTATTAATGCCAAGCTGTCTCAATCATCCACCAAGATCTAGTGCTACATCCTGTACAAACTCGGAAAGGAAGATTTGACTCCTTTCCTCTTTCTGCTCCCTTATGTAGACAAAGTTACATTGCAATGTCTGGAGGAGCAATGCTCTCACCAAAGAGCTAGCTTCCTTATTAATTCTGTTTAAATTAAATGTCACATATAGGATATATTAATTATACTGGTTCACAGCACAGCTATGGGGTTTTTGGTTTTGCCTCTCTCCATCCTCCTCAAATGAAACATCAGGTGGTGCCTTGTGAGTAGAAGAATACGGGTATCATCTGGTGGAGTAAGTCATTAGCAATGAAATCATTTTAAAGTGACAGGCAAGAGTAAGAACATGGGGGGTGACAAGCAAAAGATCTGTGACACATCACTGCAACTCAATATGGCAGCACAGTGAAATCATAGCTCCACACTGGCCAGGTAAAGTAGGTTTCATTCTTCCTCTCCACCTATGAATGAATGCATGGAAAAAATAATAAAATCAAAGGTGATGTGGTGAGATGGTCCTTGGGAAGCAGTGGATGTAACGGTGACACTTCATAGGATTAATGGAAGCAATGAAGGTAAATGCAAGAGGCTGTGTGCCATGTGTTCATTAACTGGATTTGCTTGCTTGCTTTGCCATTTCCCCAAACCAGAACCTGGTAACAACCCTTACAAGTTGGATGTACACATGATTACACCCTTTCTTTCCTCTCCTTGGAGCTGAAACTATAAAGTCAACCAAGCACCTTGTCATCTGTACCCTGGCAGCCCCCCAAACAGTCCCTTAAACTGGTCTGGGGAGGAAGGAGAAAACCATTATGTTAGCCACACTTCATAACCATGCCTTTAACTGCAGTGTCCGTGGCCTCCTCACAGTAGTCCATTCTGGAGGGTCCAGAGTCCCATCATTTCATAATCTTACACAAAACCGACAGAATTTTTATCCTTCCCTGTTTTGCCAGACCATCCAGTGGCAATGCATGAGCAGGATCATCAATGGGTTTGTTTGCACAGAGATTCAGGGAGAAGAGCATTTCCTGAGCACGCTGTAGAACAGAGGCTTTCACCAAAATTAACATTCAAATAGAAAACAAGACTGAATTCTGTAGTACCCGTGTGGTGGCTCTCCAAGAAACTATCTGAATTAACACCAGTCAGCTCCAGCTGATAAAGACCTTTTGATAGATAATAATTCACTAGGTAATGACTTAAAAGTACCAGCCTAATTTCAAATAGATTAACAAACAGGCTTGTACTGGCTGTACCTTGCTGATGTTCAAGTTCTTTTGTTTGTTAGGAGCTTCTTAAAAATGCTTAAACCCCAGTAATTTATATGAACCAAACGTACTAGAAATACATTCTTAAAGCTTCGTCCATAGATAATTTATCAGATGATTAAGAACAGAGATTTTTCTCCTAATTATGAGAGCGTGGAGAACTTGAAGTTTTTCACATTAAAAGAAAGTGGATATTATTCATGAATCAAGTCTCCCTACCCCCACCCTAGCTCTGCTAAAAGCAGAAAGTTAAGTGGGTCAGGAGAAAGGTTACAAGTGATGCTGCAAGACCAGAGATAAGCCATCAGGCAGTTGGAGGGGAAAACATTTTATCTAGAAGAACAGGCCTGACTTTCGTTCCATCGAGATAAACACTAGAGCTTCTCTATGTGGGGAAATAGCCCAAAATAGCTGCTGTGGAATACCCCTGTCTAAATAACTCCTGAGACAGATACACGTGCTTTGCACTAAACCCTCCTTTACCCCGAGCGTGGAATGGGACAAGCCAAGTGGTGCAAAGGCTCTGGGAATGACAAATTCAAGGATACCCCTAGCGAGCAGCAGTGGGAGAACTCTTGTGCTATAAAATCACCATTTGGTTTATTTCACCATCATTTTTCCCTAAAAAGAAACTTCAGGTTAGGGATTTTGGCGGTGTGTAAGCTTGGTAGCAGAATTGGACAAACAACTCAAGATAAAATTGCATCAGGGGCCATCCACAGTTTATTCACCCCAGCTTAGGCTTGCACAGGTCAGCCTGAAATAATAGCAAAGGTTTCCCTATTAACAACCTGTGTCTCAAAGATGTCTTAGCAATGCAGCAATACACTCGAACAAATTAAGTATGTGAGCAGTAGTGCAGCCATCTGAATTTGGCAGGACAGGAGAGTCGGAGGTCACTAAAATATCAGCAATTTCACATGAAGCTGAATGAAATGGCTAGTGATGTTATCTTCAAACCCATACCTTCCTTAAGAGCTTAAGTTTTCTCTTGTAACTGAGCCTACATCAAACACAGAAAATCTTTCACCTTTCATCTGTAACATAAAGTTGTCTCCTAAGAGCAGCTGAAGTGTCTTCTACAGGGTGCATCACGTCACCTTAATCTCAAAAACTTCCTTTCCAGCAGATACGACCAGCATAAAGATGGTATTCTATTGATACTGTTATTGCTTTCCCCCTCTCCGGAGAAAACAAAACATCAGTGCTCATATATTAAATGGATTACAGCCCATCAATGTACCAAGGGGTTTTCAGTCAGAACTGGGAATAGGGCATCATCCAGCTGCAGTGTTTTTAGCAAGGTCCCATGTAGATCAGCTTTTGACCCAGATCATGTAATATCTTATCAAAAGATCTGACAAAAAAAACCCCAGAAATAGAGCCGGTAACGTTCACAGATAAGGCAGATCTGTGAGAGCATGATAAAGATTAGGATGTCAGTTATCCAAAGCCATCCAGATCTGTTGGGCAGCTGGACTCATTTGACCAACACGTGTTTTAGCAGCTTCGGATCAGGCATTCAAGGCCTGGGAATGCTGGTGACATTTATGAGGAGGGGGGCTGTATTCTGAAAAGCAGCGACTCACCCAAAGCTTAGTGGTAAGGTAATTGTGCAATGCACAACTGAAAGCACAGCTCACTGCTCCACAAGTGTTGAAAAAGCATTCAGGGAGCCACAAGGATATATATCTCCATATCTTCGTATATACCCATATATAAGAACTTTGGGAATGGTCTCAAGAAGCAACAAGATGTTAGAGGGACAGGTAGTGGAATACCATTGCCAAGTCTGGTATCTGTGCTTTGACAAACAAAGGAGACAGAAGAGCATTACAGAAATATCTTTGGACTTCTGAAAATGAGAAGCAGCTTGGTTTCTTGTTATAATTAGATAATAAAACCATTAGTGCCAGCTAGGACCTATTTTTACTCTGTGCTAGAACACCACCTAGCTCTGAAGGTCTTCTAAGAACTACCATAATGCAAATAATCAATATGAACCTGGATTGATTTAAGCCTTGCTGTGTTCTAGTGCCTACTGACGACTTCTGTTTTCTTACTGGAAGAAAGAGGGCAAAAGTTGAATGCAAATAAAGAGAACATTTGACTGAATAAATTAATTTTTAAAAACAACTCCAAAGAAAAAGCACTTTAAATGCCTTATCACAGCCACACAGCAGCAGCGTAACAGCTAGGATATACTGCAGGCATGTGAACCATGCATTCACTGCTCAGGAAACACAATTGTCACCCAAACACTACGCATTTCTGCCACCTCAGTAAAAGGAGAAGCTTTACAAGCTGGTAGGACTTGGATTGTTTTCAGGTCAGCCATCAAAACATCTCCTCGATAGATAAAAATAGAGTTATCCAAGGACAACCATGTTCCACACTTTTCACAGTATGCTGGCCAAAACAGTCAAGCGTGGCCATCAGTTCTGAGTGTGCAGCATGCAACACCTAAACGTTCACTTTCATGGAGACCAATGACCGATACTAGGCACAACTTCAAGCACAAGGACTCTATGTGCCTCAAGATAACCATCAACAAAAAATCTGCCATGGCTGCACTGCAAGATGTCTGGATTTATCTATAAATGAGATACAGACTGAACTGACAACTAGAAGTCAAGTTGCACTGACAAAGGCAGATGCTGTCTCAAAATCACTCATTTCTGTGGTTGCAATGGTTATGACGAGAACAGGTACCTATGAGAGGACTGCATCCTGGGCTGCATCAAAAGAAGATCGAGGGAGGTGATTCTGCCCCTCTACTCTCCTATCACAATTCTGACATTCTGTGAAACGTGCTTCAAATACTCTGCTCTGGTGAGACCTCACCTGGATACTGCATCCAGCTTGGAGTCCCCAGCACAAAAAGGACATTGAAGTGCTGGAGCGTGTCCAGAGGAGGCCACAAAGATGATCAAAGGGCTGGAGCACCTCTCCTATGAGGACAGGCTGAGAGAGTTGGGGTTGTTCAGCCCAGAGAAGAGAAGGCTCCAGGGGAGGGACCTTATAGCGACTTTTCAATACCTGAATGATGCCTATAAGAAATCTGAGGAAGAGCTGTTCACCAGGGCATGCAGCAATAGGATGAGGGGTAATGGTTTTAAACTAGGAAAGAGCAGATTTAGTCTGGATATTAGGAAAAAGTTCTTCCATATGAGGGTGGTAGATCAGTGGCACAGGTTGCCCAGTGAAGTGGTGCAGGCCCCATCCCTGGAGATATTCAAGGTCAGGCTTGATGGGGCTGTGAGCAACTTGATCTGGTAACATTGGCCCTGCAGGGGGGTGAACTGGATGATCTTTAAAAGTCCCTTCCAGCTCAAAACATTCTATGATTCTGTGACATGCACAGATGAGAGCATACCTGCAAGAGCAGGTACAACAGCTCAGAGAGCTCAGGAGCGCCCGCATCTCACAGAGTAAATCAGCTTAGCTCCAGTAAGGCTGCTCAGGCCATGCAGATTTGTAGCGGCCGAGGATCTGGTCCTGTAGGTGATGGACCCCCTTATGTCTCATGCAGCAGCTTGTTCTCCTGACAAGACAGGACTGGCTCAGAAAAAGGTTTTGGACTGCCAGGACTTCTGTGGTGCTGCTCACAGCGGGCTGCCAAAGTGCCTCTTCACAGCTTGTGTGCAAAGACTGGTGTTTCAGGCAGAACCAAAACCAGCTCGACAACTTCACTCGAGACCAGCAGCAACTGCAGAGCTCTCTGTTGTAGATTAGTCCTGTTTCTTCATCGTCATGAATCACATCCAGAGTCAAAACTTTAAACCGGTTTTTTAAAAAGTCAGTTATCAAGAGACAGCCAGTGGCAGGCTACCATAAGAGATGAATTCGAAATGGGAGGCTGGTCAGATTTTGCAACTAAACTGATAAAAACAAATCAACCGCAGAAACAAATTCTTCTACTCATTTCAAAGAGAAAAAAAAGAAAGGCTTCAAGCAAGACTTCCTATTTCTTTTTTTTTTCCCCTATCTCAGAGATTTCTGGGAGTGCTTTGAAAGCTTTATTTTAGCAAGAAATAGAAGTCTCTGCTCCTGATAGATCGCAGCGTTCTCTGCCCTGAAGACAGATCAATATTGCAGATCACAAATAAAATAGTCAGAAGGATTGAAAACAGCATTTACAACTGAATAGCTACCACACCTACATGAAAATAATAATTTACATTCCTCACCACACCCTATAAACTACACACAGGCAGCCTGAAACAGGAAAAGTAACAAAAATAATGGGAAAGAGCAGCAAATAGTGCCTTGACATTATTTGAACTGATATGAAAACAGGAGTTGAGGGCAGGGAAGTATTTCCTCTTAAAACCAAACAAAATAACTCAGAAACCTTCAGAGGGTTTAGAGTTTTCAGGCTTTCTTATTGAGAAAAAAAATCCCCAAATCCTCCCAAATCTATGAAAAGCAGACACTTTCCATAGAGAATAGATTCATTGAAAAGCAATTTTCTGTTAAAAATCAGTTTTGACAGGGTAGTTTCATCCGGACTCAGATGCCGGATGCCAGAGGAGCATTTGCCAGGAATAAAAATAGACACTCAGCTCCGAAGGGCCGGGTTGTCAGGGTTAAAGACTTCTTCCCCAGGGAAGAGGTTCCTCCGTCCCAGGGACGGCCGGTGACAGATCAGAAGGGATAGAGGTTCACGATTTGTGTGGGAGTCTTGAATAATCTGTTCCTATTTTAATGTGAACATGGGTGGTAACATGGAATTACAGCGCGTGGAGGCGGGCTGGTGCGCGCGGATTAATGAAAAATAATGAGATAATATTGAGCATTTATGTAGTCTCATTAGAAGGGCTCGGTTTCTCCACTGACAGAAATCCCTGGGAAATGTCATATTCTGGGACTCCATCCCTAATCTCTGTACCAGGAATTAACAGGACACACAGAGGCTGTTTCACAAGTGTATTCCTTTGAAAAGAGCTTTCATTCTTAGCCTTAAATTTTAAGCTGCCCGAGTACTTACACAGTAATCCTTTCAACTCATATTTTATTGAATCCAGAAGTCACTGCAGCTCCTAAGGTACTCTGCTGTGAAAAGAAATAAACACTGGTAATTGCACGCTGGAAATTATGACATGCTTATACAATACAGCAAGAGGAGAGAAAAATAAGCACTGAAGGGCAGAAGGCTAAATCTGGGTTTATCGAGGGCTAACTACATCAAGACTGACTAAAAAGAAAAAAAAATCAAGCACGTTCAAAGTGCAATTCAAGCAGAATTTATTTTTAGTCCCCTGATTATTGTGAGTTTCACAATGGGATTTTGAGGGCCTACCCTTGCCTCCTGTTACCAGAGTTCTGTTACGGATTCTGTGGTGTCTTGGTGGGAAATAATTCATTGGAGGGCTGGAATTTGACATTCGAGCACAGAGATGGAGAAAAATGCACTTTGATTCATCGCGTTTCAAAACCACGAACTCACCCGCAGATAAAGCTTTAGGAATTTCTTGAAAGCACTGCATAAAATGATAAATATTAGCGCTATAGAAGTGAAAGCCAGGAACCAACACTTAATCTTTGCTAACTGGGAAAATTATATTGGTTTGGGAAAAGCCCTTGTCAGAACACGCTGCTCAAAATTCACTCCTGCTGTCACTGCCTGTTGGTGACAAGGGGAATTTCAGCTCGACGCCAAGGTGCTGGGCAGGCAGGTCAGATACATATCACTTACCTGGCTAGTGGGACTGACCCAGTCAACCCACATGAAGGGTGATGCTGCAGTTTAAAAGACTCACTGCTCTTACATCATCTGATCCAGTGATAGAGAAAACAATGAAATATTTTAAAACCAGTGCCTCCCATAGCCCAGGTTAAGACTCGACAGTGACAGCATATGCAGACACTGGGCACCAGAGTAATTTTTAAGCCTCCGTTGCTTATAAAGCAGGAAAGGGCCATTTTCAAGAGCAAACGTTTCCCAGCAGGGGAAGGATGAAACACAATTCCCTGCTGCCTAGATAAAGTTGAACGGGGGAGGTCAGCCTGCCCTTGCAGCTGCTGACAGGGTGATGGAGAAAAAGGTGATGGTACACCACGGTGTGGCTCTCACACAGACACTTCAACAAGCACAACCGCTACACTGGCCCTGAGTCATGGCCAGGAAATTTCTAAAACTCTCTTCCTTAATAACATGAGGCCACGCACAGAATCTTACTCCTGCAAATGACTCAGCAGCCTTAATGATCATCAGTCACTTAGTTTCTGCCTATGAACTCTCCCCTCGTCTTCTCAGACTCTTACCTGAACCCAACGAGAAGAGCATCACCATCTCCAATAAGTTTTGGGACAGGACCTTGAGACAGTCAAGCCAGTAATTTCTGCCTTACAATGGCATAATGTGATTTCTCCTCGGTGCATTAAATATTTGGACTGTCCCATTAGCTGAATCTTGGGTCTTTCTGAAGCAAACCCAGTCATCTGGCAATCCTCAGTGAAGGAAAACAGGGGCAACTCTGTTCATTGGACAGAAGCACTCCTCGGAGACAACATACATCAAACATGACTTGAAGATTAAGTTTTATTTAGATGATATCTTAAGGAGTTTCCATTCTCATGTCAATTATGAACACTTTTATTATGGGGAGAGGCTGGTTAATCTTTAACCAAGAATTTACAAGAGCTTCTTAAAACAAACAACAAACAACTCAGAAAGCTTCATGAGATCTTCCTTTTATTCTGAAGAGTTTGTACTGTGAACACTACCAGATTGATAGCCGTGTTACGAAAGAACGAACCAGTTAGGCGATGTGAACTACCCAATAAATCCGTGCTGGGAAGATCACCTCTGGATACAACAGAGGGGAAACTCAGCCAACAACCTATACTGAGGGAAGGGTTCAAAAGAACTGTTTACACTGTCCGAGTCTTCAGAAGAAGTTGGACATTGGGCCACTAACTCATTTTAAAACCACGGCAGACCAAGCAGTAGGTGACTGATGCCACCACTTTATGCAGTAAGACCTTAGGATGAATACTTATCTAACTCGCACTGAAGCTGATGAAAAGAATATCACTAGCTTCAGTAAAGATTACAACTGGATCTACGCCCAATTTGCCAGTCTCGTAACCCACACTAGGAACCCCAACTCAGAGCACATTCAGTCTAAGTAATGAATAAGATCAGTTACCACGTAGAAATGGTTTTCCTTTGAAGTGCCAAATTGCCTGTTGTGTTTTCTCCTGCAAGAAAGAAAAATGTGTGCGTACACCAATGCTTCCAGAAAGCTTGAATGGAAACCCCTTTCATATCAGAAGTTTATTTTTATTGGTAAAATATTAAATAATATACAGAATTAAAAACTGCACTTACACTTCTGAGAAGAAATAATTCTTGGACAAATTATATGCTTGTTCCTGAGATTCCCTACATTTATTCCAGTAGCTGTGCACTCAAGACAGTACAAACTTTTATAATATAATCCTTTTCACAAAGTATTACAAAGTTTCTGCAGCTTCTTTTATTTATACACACATACAGACTCACACTCTCACATGGCTGTACAACACTCACACATGTACAGAGTACACACATACAGATGTGGAACCATATGTATGTATGTATACTAAGAAGAAACGAAACAAAAAAACCCAAACAAATCCCAAAGTTCAGTCTATAGCAGGGAGATACAGGTTTACATTAGGGTTGCTCACATGCACCACTGTCATAGTGATCATTTCTGAACTCCTTTGGTAAGAGCGTGTTAAAATGACCACATAAAGCAATGGGACAATTCCCAGTGTCTTCACTGGCTTTTGGAATAAACTCCAATTTTTCTTTTTTTTTTTTAAGATAAATGTTTTAATTGAAAAGATTCCTCAATTTGAGCTCAGAACATCCAGCACAGTACTAAAAAAAATCATATCCTGGGAGAAAAGTGGTCACTTGCCAGATTACTCACCCAGCCTGCTTCAGGAAAACAGCACTAATGTGGGCAGAGTGTAACTCTGTGTGAGTCAGGGAAGATGCTGTGACAAATGGGTCAGACCCCATAGCTGGGAACGACGCTCACAAAACGGCGCACGTTTTGCTATGATCCCACTGCTGCAGTGAGGACCCCTTTTTGTAGGAGGACCTGAACAACCTATGTGAGGTCACCAGAATTTGGCCCCAGGAGCGTGAACCTGTGGGCAACCGCGACAGTCACCCGCTCGATGCATTTTGCTTCTTGAACTCAAACACAAGAGCCTGGGAAATAATTTTGGCAATCAATCAGAACAGGATAGAGTCTCCTCACCTCTGTTATTACTAAAAAGAAACATCTTAAATACAAATTTAAAAGACAAAAGTGGCTACTGTGCATGCGCAGTAACTGCCTTTCCAAGAAATCTCAACGGGGTGGCTTTTTTTATTACGTACCTAAATACATATTTACAGAACAGCGGCTTCAGTCTACTGGGGGGAAAAAAAGGCATTAAAAATACACTATATATAAATATGTATGATATGTAAAACAAGTCCCATCTAAACTTATATAAGACAAGGACAACTCTAAAGAAGCTTTTCTGGTCTCTCAGGTAGATAAAGGACACGAGTCCTGTAATTCTTACGCGGGCAAATCTCTCCCATTAGAGTAAATGGCAGTTTTGCCCTAGCTAAGAGATTAGGCCTAATCCAAAATCCATCATCAAAGTCAACAAGAGCCTCCACTGAGTGGGTTTTGGATCAGACCAAAAGACCTTTTTATTTTTTTTTTAATATTTAATAAACATCAATATTAAGTGCTTTTCTTAAAAAGAAATCTGCAGTTATCAAAGCAAAGTAAGGAAGAGGCAAGAACGGGTATGTCCTTAATTTATACACTTGATGTGTTTTGAAGTCAAATAGAAGTGGGAGTTAAGGTATGGGCTTTAGACTTACGGTTTCTCACCTCTTGTCAGTCACCATCTTAATTTGCACTGTTACTTGAACCTTATCTTTGTGTCTAAGACAGAGCATTTTGTTTCACTGAATTGTGTGGACTGAGGAAAGGAAAAAGAAACCATTGAACATTAATATGACGTCAGGAAAAGTATTGCACTTGAACAGAAAAACAACCCATCAAGGTGGTTTTGTTGGTGATTTTTTTTTTTAACTAATATAAGCAAATCATCCGTGTCTGCAATGAGCATGTTGAGAAAGCAGGATCCAAGAATGAAGCATAAGAAGCAAATCTGGGGTTGGCAACCCCCACCCTGGAATACAACAATAGTAAAACTTTTTTTTAAAGCATTTTCTTCCAACAGGAAAAAAAAAAAATTATATATGACTTTTTTTTTTTTTTACTTTACAATTTTAAATCTTTTTAAACATTTGCATTAAAAGTTTCCAGTTTCTCATAAAAAGATACACATTTTAGGAAAAAAAAATACAACCAGAAAATAAAACCAACTAAAAAGGAAGGCAAATATACAGTATTATAATTACATCACTGCGGAGTCATCTCAGAAGGTACCCTAGATCTTTAAAGTGTTACAAAGAGTACGTACCTTAAATTCTTTTTTCCCCTCAAATCAACTATCTTTTTGTCTTTTTCCTGTTTTTAATACAAAACTACACTTGAGTACAAAAATATGTAAACAGACTGTACAGCCAATGAACAAAAAAACCCAAAAAAACCAACCCCCGAACTCTAGACAGCCCGAAGCTACAGGAGAGAAGAGCAGGCCCAGACTTAAAGCTCAGAGAAGGAAAAGGGGGAGAGAGAAACAGAAAACCACTGCAAGCCAGAGGAGACTGCTACATGGCAGAGGAAGTGAATCTGTTCAAGCTCTGAGGACTCTTGACAATTCGTCAAATACTTGATCACAGTTTCAGAATCTGAACTACTACAAAAAGAACCAAAAAGTCCTTCCCTTGTTACAGTGCGTCCAGGAACGAACACCCATTTCCAGTAAGCGATGTCAAATCCCAGTAAGTGCATAGTAGGGGATTCAGTGACCTCTACCCCTTCAAGAAGCTTTTCTTCTGCGATGTCACTTGAGGTAAAACTAAATGGCCCGATTTACTGCAAACTGGCCTCATTTCTGCCAATAACAGAGTGATGCTCTCCACCGTGCCCCGTGGGAGGCGTCCTTATTTTATCCGGGACTGATAACACAGAGCAGAGGTTACCGGTACCCACGTACCGCCGAGTGCCAGGGATTAAGGCTACTACACAACTGTGAGCAAACGCACCTTTGCCGCAGAGCCCTGCCACCGAGTGCTGACGACCGAGACCTAACCAGAGCTGCTGTGCTGCACCAGCCAGCAAATAAGGCCCTGAGCTCGCAAATAACGGCGATTCTTAAGCACATGGTTAACTGCAAAGCTCCTGTGCACTTCCAGCTCTGACCGAAGGGATGGGCAGGAGGCTGATCGTGTGCTCAAATGTTTTCTTGGGCTGCGGTGCAGTTGCTTAAATCAATACCTGCTGCAGGAAGGAAGCTTCAGCGCGAGCTTTGGGTCAAGTTGCTCCTTTTCTCTCAACAGAGTACACGTCATACAAGCCCCTCTCAAGACAGGATCTTATTAACTTTGTCATCATGCGCTCTGTTAAAACACCTCACAGACTGCTAGTGAAGACATCACCGTATTTTTTTTTTGGAACTGTAAATAATATTAGGTTTTACTACAGCAAGGAAAGCCTTTGTTGAAAAGGTCATTTCTGTCCATTGATTAGTTAGGTGCCATGATTTGTATGTAAAGGAAAAGTTTTTACAGAAGGAGAGAGCATGGGCAGTTATGTCCCTGAATGAGGAACCATGTGAGCATACCGATAACCAGCTTTCCAAAGGCTGGAAGTGAACAGGAACCGGGAATGCTCGTCTGCATGGTCAACGGAGAAGCTGGGCGATTTAAACAGATACCCCTTTTATTGTTACCTTGGCCTGTGAAGTGCGCAGTACGGCAAAACGTCAGCACACCGCCTCCTCCTGACTGTCCTCTGTTCACTTCAGAGCCTCAGTGCAGGAGAAGGAAAGAAATCACACGCTTCCAGGCATGGCTGTACGAGGCTAAACCAGAAACCGGTGATGTTCTCTCCTTGGCCTATACTTCAGGACAACTCTTAAAGGGCTAAAAGGAAATCTGTTTACTACAAAGCCAGTTCTGCCTCTTTTCTATCTAACTCCTCCTCCCGCATACTCTCTGTGACTGCCATGGTTCCAGACACCAGCAGAGAGGTGCTGAGGAGCTGGCACTGGGCTGCCGCAGGGCTCAGGGTCTGCCCGGAAAGCGTGCTGGCTTAGCCACCCTCCTGTGCCGGCACGCTCAGATGCTGCACCCGTGCAGGGCAAATAGAAAATAGATCTGAAACTAGGTCACCAACCTGCCAGGAAAGTACCAAAACAAACACTGCGCTTTTCACCAAAGCGTTCCAGCCAATAAACTCCCAAAACATCTTCTGCAGATGCGCTTCTCTCATCTCTACGTCAATTATTAGGGTGGCAGCAGCATGACAGGAAAACTTGCAAACCATTTCCAAAGGACTTTTGTTCTTGTTGGATTTCTTTTTCCAAGTTGAAGCAAGACGCAGATGCTTCAGAGTCTGCTTATGTTCCTAAGGGGGAACTTAAAAAGCACAGCAAAGTCCATTTTCAAGCGTGCTTTACTTAAGCTCTGGAGGGGGAGAAAACAGGAGGTGGCTGCCCTGGCACTGTGCAGCTGGGGGCTTTTGCAGGGAGACTTGGCGTCGCTCTGGGGATGCTGTGTTGATTGGGACCAGCTTGGAGACCAGCTCTGGCTGGATGGCTGGAATGCACTTTGCTAGGGGAATTTTTAGCCCTTCCCACTTCCCGAAGCCAGCCGACTCCAGGAAATCTCACAGCAAAGCAGCAAGACGGTCCTCTCTCTGGGTCGAGCTGCCAAAGAGGGTGCAGAAGGGGAGCGGGATCTGCCTCGCTACACCGGAGGAGAAGGGATGTTTACTTTGGGTTGGGTTTCGTCATGCATTCTGAAAGGGTATGGTAGGATACCATGAATTACATCGTGAACTTCCAAAATGCATTTGAAAAAGGCACATATACAATAAAGCATATATCTAATTATATGATACCATATATATATAAATATACTTTCTCAAAATCTCCAGCTGCCCTAGACCGCAGGCCATTACTACCACCCATTTTTGTTTTTACATGATAATAAGCCAAGCAAAGATGCAAATTTCTAGTGTCAAAGCCAATTCCATCACACTTCTCCTAAAATCTCACACCGAGCTTAGGCAGTGTCTCAGTGCAGCCTCCCCCCTCCCTCCTCATAACGTTATAATGCACAGCGAGAGCTAAGAAAAGGAACATTATCTAGTGAAAGAACTGTATTACTGTGGCTCCTGTCCTTGGCTGAAATAAGCACCTTTCCCTCAATTATCCCCAAAGTTTCTTTCTGGAGGAAGGAGTGTCTGTTGTCTGTCTTCTTTCAAAGATGAAAAAGCCAGCTCATGACCTAGACAAGAGCAATAATGTCCTATTAAAGGCGAATCTGAAAGGATTTGGTTTAATTCCTGGCCTCCTCTCCTGCCTGACAGCCCCAGTTTAGAAATGCCCTTGTAAACAGAAAGAAATTTGGAAACTCTTAAAATTGAGAATTTCTTCACCTGGTAGGAAATATACTTCAGTTCCACACGGCTATTTTGTGAGCTGTGTCCTTACATTGTAGAAACTGCTACCATTAAAAATCAGACCGATTAACAAACTTACATTCTTTTTCCCTAATACAAGCCGATAGAGGTTAATGTCTAGACACCTTTCGCATCACTTCATAGATGGAAGCACTTTTTAAGGAGAATAAAATTGTTTTAATCCCATAAGTTACTGAGTAAAGAGCTGGCTTTACTGAAAATGCTATATATTTTGATGTACACTCCTAACCGACTGCAGAGAGAGGTGGCTGTAAAAATTCATTGGCCGTAACAGCAGATATATAGATAATGCCCTTTGCTTCCAGAATATGGATCATAGCGAGAGCAGAATAAGCAGTCACGCTTCCGTTTCAATTAATAGGCTTGTAATACTCTAAATTGAGTCACAATCTTGCAATTTTTGATGTGAAAAGAAGCAAAAGGGTTTACTGGCAGGGACGTGTGCAGAAATGGCTTTTTTTTTTTGTTTTAATGAAAACGGGGAATGCTCACAGGAAGCCAATTCTAAATTTGCAAATGCATGTTTTTAACTGGAAACCCGATTCCAAGAATTTCACGAGAGTCCAATAAAAATTAGGCAGGTTCGATTTCCAACACCCAACACTTAGAACAAATGGATCTGCAGGCCACAGGTTACCTACTGAAATTCCTAGTACGCAGTAATGACGAACCAGCTCGACAAAGCACAAGAGCATTTCTTAGAAATCCGCAGAGAGCAAGAAAGAAAAAAAAAACCACCCAACCAACCCTACAGCCTCATTTTGCAAACTTCCCTGCAGAGGCAAACTGCTCCATATAAAACCCTCCAATAATTTTCAATAGGAAGTGAATGTTAAAATAAATGCTAGTCCAAAGCTTTGTTCAAATTTTTAGCTAGAATTTAATATTTCTCCTTTCCCCAGCTCTAGGATGAAGAGCTTCAGTAAGTGCTCAGAAAAGGATACTGGTAATAAAAATTAATGCAAGCCCTCAGCTTCTCGCTCTCAAAAAAAATGCAGTTTTTGGAAGGTAACTGAACCAGCGTGTCTCCTCAGCGCATCCCAGCTCCGTGTGCCTGTGACACCAGGACATGGCAGTGCTCACACACAGATCTCGCATGCTACCATTCGAACAAGACTTTGGGCTTAACTTAAGCCAGCTACAAATACACTGAGCCTCCACGTCTGATCGTTTAAACATCTACCAAGTAAACACTACAGGAGGTACCGAGGAATCATCAATGAACAAAAGTGCACGCTAAAGAACTGCAGCTATAATTGCAGACAACTTCTTTGTGGATACACAAGAGATTCTCTGCCTTTCCCGTATTCCAGTGCTTCCCCAAACACAGGCAGAAGTTTTTAACACTTTTTCCCTAATGCTAACTATTCCAAGAAACCATAGCCCATGGAGAGCTGTCCCCCAGAGACTGAAAGGGATTGCTGGCAACCCTTTTCTCTGGCTCAGGCATGCGTCTGTCTGGAGGCCCACGCAAGCCCAGTGACCTTCAGGCCCAACACCTTCCCCTGTGCACACTGTTCTTAAAAGACCTTTCCTGCCTCCACTGAAATCACAACCACCTTTTCTCTCTTTTTTTGGTGGCATGCTGTAAAAGCAAACCCCTCTTCTGAATTTCCAAGTACATCCTGATGCAGAACATGGCCGGCCACTTCCTAGGTCAACCTTCATAGCTGCAGAGAATCAGTCATACGGGATAAAAGTGATGCCCTCCAGCATCTCCCTGTTTTTCTCCTTTTACTGCACCGAGCACAAGAAAATGAGAATGGTCTGGAGGACGGCAGTGGTTCATTTGCCCGAGTTTCCTCTACATTAGGACAAAGAAAGAAGGAGGGGGAGAAACCCAGAGACATTAAGAACAATGTTGGGAATAGGTCTTTAAATCTGTCTCTCCAAAGCCTGTACATTCCCAGCCTTGATAGCTCTCACATTACACAAGATGACATTTCTCTCCATATTGTATTATAATTAATAGGCTACTGCAAGACTTTACCAGCTCCTACTTAATAGCATTTCAGTGCTGGGAAGCAGTCATCAGGTAATCTGGCCATGATCTACTGTATCCTTTCTAAACACAGGTACTAGCTGCCAAGAATGTCCCCATAAAAAGATTTCAATCAATACCACTCGGCTCCTACTTTCAAACGCTCCAGGTCTAGGAAGAGAAGAAATAAAAAAACCAGTACCCTCAAAACGAACAGCAAACTGGCATATGCATCGAGTATGCAGATTGAAGCGAGCAGATGGGAATTCATTATGGCCTGATCTTGCTCTCTCTTTTATACTTTAGTAACTTGAGTAACTTTGGAAAAAGGTCTCACCAAGCGCGCGGAGATTGCGTGCACAGAGGGGGTTAAACCCATGCAGATCTTTCCAATCCTCAAGCTGCGCTCTTGTTGCCAAACAACATTTCAATTGTGATTGGTACAAACAGTTGGGTTTCAATGGCAATCTGTCACGGAGGTTTAAGCCCAGTTTTTACTGATGCAACCTGCAACTTGCTGGGTGGTTGCTGGCTTTGTTATTTATTGGGAGAGAAAGAAAGGAAACAAAACCAATTCCAGTTTGGTGGGTTTTTTGTCCAGTCTGTAGTTCAAGGACTTGCTCTGCAGTTTGTTTCTCCGTTTGTTTTCCCTATAGTGAAATTAATGAATTGGGAATAAAAATGAAATCTGCAAATCCCAATCAAAGCACAGCACCTGCATCTCCATGTAACACTTTCTAAAGAAGTAGAAGGTCCTATGCGATCCGATTGTAGCAGGGCTTCTGTGCTCTCCAAGAGCAAAGGCTATCCAACACAACCTGCAAATAGTTCCACTCCTAAATTAAAGCAGAATTGATGACTCAAAAACAAAAGGAAGTCACTGGTTCAGCAAATAAGATGTCAACAAGAGAAAAACGGTCAAGGCTCGCATCCTGACGTAGCTGAAGTAGTTGGGGTAGTACCATTAAATTCAACTGAGCTAAGAGGATCAATGCTGGCCAAGGAGTTGGCTCCGAGCATTTTCCCAGCTGCAAGTCTTAAGTTTAGGCTGTTGCCAAGAGGTTAACACTGTGATAATAGAATGAGAAAATATTTATATAGGTATATATAGAGATATCATTATATTTAA
Organism: Mesitornis unicolor; assembly: GCF_000695765.1. Taxonomy (NCBI): domain Eukaryota; kingdom Metazoa; phylum Chordata; class Aves; order Mesitornithiformes; family Mesitornithidae; genus Mesitornis; species Mesitornis unicolor. The sequence continues at coordinate 20,871 of NW_010190335.1, forward strand.
AGAACCCTTTGCTACTAGTACTTTTGTAATTTTAAAATCCATAATTGTAAAACAAAATTATTTCAGAAGAGCAGCAGAACCTCTTGAGTAAACTACAAACTCTCTCACCCACTCCTAGGCCACTTACTGTCCTAGAAGCAAGTTTAAATGTGTTTTTTTTCCTAAATGCTATTTCTTAAAACACAGGGGGCGACTACATAAGTAAGGCTCCCAAGGGTCTCTAAGAAGCCAGTGAGTCAACACATAGGCATGGAGTAACAGCAAATCAACAATTCTAAAAAAGGTGCTTCATAAGTTAAGGAAAATAAAATTACAAAGCCTCGGACTGACCACAGAAGGCCCTCAGACTTATGAAACTAAACTGCTGTAACGTGGTACAGTGTTAAGACATACATTGCTTTTATTTTTTTTTTCCTTTTTGTTTTTTTCTCCATTCTAGATGAGCAATACACACTGAACCCAGGAAAGCAGCTCACTCTAGAAAGTAATTTTGAAAGAAATATCAGCTTTGATTCGTGCTCCTAAATCCTTAACGGTTTTGCTTTAAAAATAACCGTTCATTCTGCATAACAACATTTCCCCCCTTTACTCCTCCAGCCACCAGAATCCCACATGGCATCTACATGTTTGAAAAAGGCTCTCCTCTGAAATGTTTCTACCTATTTGTCTGAAATTGTAAATGAGTGGCATCTTGTCAGGACTTGAAAGCACCTAGCAGGGTTGAGCGATATCCCAAAACAGGACGTGATGTACAGCTGATTGAGACAGAAACCGACTGCCTTTCAATTCCCACAGAAAGCAAGGCGGGTCACTCACTAAAAAGTGACGGCAAATACAAGCCCCTCTTTTTTTATCCCTTCCCTTCCTTCTTTCCATTCTTAAGCTGGGCAGAGAAAATGAGGTTGGGTCCACAAAAAAATAAGGTTAATAATAATAATTAAACAACAGCAACAACAACGACAGCAACAACAACAAAATAGGCATCTCAATGTCTGAGGAAAAGTGGGATTGTAAGTGCAGTATTTCTTCATGTGCAGTTCTTCTACTTCATACAAGTCCCCTTTGGATGAGAAGGCCTAGTGGAATGTGTGCTCCCCTCGGACTATGTGCGACGAGAACTCATAGCGGTCCTGGCTTCGGTAGCCACAGATGTTGCACTCTAGCGGGTCCCGGTAGCCGTGGCAGCCCATGTGGATAGTGTACATGACATGGTCCAGGAAAAGGACGCGACAGTGCTCGCACTTGAAAGCCCTAATCTGCTCCCCTTCTCCGTTGATGACCTTGTAGATATCCTTTAAAGAGCCCTTAGAAGCTTTTGTAGCATCCAAAGCCTTGGCGTCCTCCTTCATATAAGCCGGGCTTGGCTTTCTCTTGGGATTTAAGGCAGCGTTTCCTTGGTAGGACTGGCGGTCTTCGTGGCTGCTCTCTGAGTCAGTAGAATCCAGGCAGCTATTGCTGGGGGAGCCCTCTCTATCCTGGGTTCGACTCTTTGGTCTGATGAGGGAGATCGGGCCATCCATGTTGTTCTCGTGACTGTCAGCTGTTTCCCTGCTAATGGGCCTTTCTATCCTGTTAGGATGATAGACCTGAGCGTAAGCTGAGCTGATGACCGGGGCCACCTCTGCAATTGTGCTTGGTGTGTGCTGCATCAGGGGGTGAAGCGCCTCAGCTCCAAGGTAGGTGATTGCATTGTTGATGGCTTGGTCCATCATGTGAGACTGCATCAGCTCAGCCTCCTTCTCATAGGTTAGGTTCATATCAAAGGGAATATCTGGATAGCCAAATCTCATGAGCTTTTCACCTAAGGGACAAGAGGAAATGAATGAGAAAAATCAACGTAATCACTCCAAGGTTTCACTGTAAAAGGGATGGGGAGGGACAGAAAAACCCCTGACTTGGGGTGGAATTCACTCCAGAGTCCAAAGTCAGCCTCCTTCTACCTGTTTACTGACCTCCTACAAAGTTTCTGTCCTGAGATGGGGAAAACAGCAACCTCACCAATAGCTTTTTTATTATTCCAGGTGAAACATGCAGCTGCAGCAACCTCCAGACTGAGTCCAAACCTTCGACTGGACCTGACTGTGCCCATGCTTCAAGTTAGGAAACACACGTTAACTGGCAGAAAATGGGAATGAACCACTGAGGTCAAGGAAGCTCCTCCGGTTTAGTTCATTAGGACACACTCTCCCCAAATTAAAGAGGGCAGTACCACACGTCCCCCGCACTCTGAGGTGCCTCATACACATCTTACAGCAGGGCAGCATAGTGAGAAGCCTAAGCAACAGGTACAAGGGCTTAGTACGGTGGCAGCTTTAGAGCCACAATAGGGAAATCCTTCAAAAAATATAAAATGACTGCATGCTGCCACAGAATGGAGCGAGTTACAGGAACACCGGGGGCTGAGCGACCTTCTTGCATTCAGGCTATGGTATCTTTGTAGCTGTCCCCAATGTTTTGGACTGAGAAGAAAAAGACACACACACCCCAGTGTCTATTTAGGCAAGGAAACAAACAAGTATAGCTTAGTTTGATTGGTAAAAGGCAAAATCAACTCTCATTGACACAGGATAAATAAATACATACTGATGATGAAGCTGGTTGATTCATCACTATGTGAATCTGAATTGACATCCTTGCAACCTTTTTAGATCAATGGCATGGCAGATAGGTGAAATCAGAACCACACGCTGGCAAACTGTGCTAGTCACAGAGCACGTTATGCATTGCAGCTCTCCTCTGAAGTTCACAAATCTACCGCTGCTTACACCAGGGCTCAGCTCAGCAGCACTGCTTTTCAAGTGACGGCTTTAGTGTGTCAGTACAAGGAAAGTTCATACAACTCTTTTTTTGAAATAGAACAGGTTAGATGTAAAACTAGACACGTAAGATAAAAGATATACACGTTCACGTGTTCACACACACAAATATTAGCTGATTGTTGACAGTTAACTTTTTAAGCTGAATTTACAGATTTCTGTTGGTTTTCATTGTCTTTGTCGCTTTTTAGTGCCTCAGTACATATCAATGGTGTAAGCTACTACATTCAGGGAGTCACTACATACAACTGGTTTGGCTATCCAAGAATTAAAGAGCAGGAATCTTCTATCACCTTTTGCCAAAATTGCTTGGAACAAAATGTGCATAAACCACCATAAGAAAGAAACAGAACTGTAAACCCAATGCTCTTCCAAATAGCATTAGTACTTTTCGACACAGCTATCACTCAGCATTTCATTTTTTAACTATAATAATTCATTCCACTTAGTGTGGCTTATCTTGAAGCGATGCCTAAAGTGAGAAATCATTTTACATTACCCACGGAACAATCATGTTATCCTTAGAGAAGATGCGTCACTTTTGCTTGGAAACTTAGCCCTGATTAGCAAGGTAATTAAATGCAAGTCTAAAGTGAAGCACGTGAACATCCGCACTCTCTTCAGCAATACTACTTATGTGCTTCTGACCAGACACCATGTTCACGCACTTCACTACGCTTCCCTCCAGCTGGCTGCATTTCGCTTAATGAAGAAAACTCTTCCTTTGTTCTACATGAGACATGTGGACAAAGATGGGGAAGGAAGAAGCAACCAGTGCTACAAAGATGGCCTTGGTAATCTAACGTGACCCAAGGATTATTTTTGCCATCAAACATCCCCTTTGCAGTGTTTCTGCCGTGGGCTGGCAGACTTGCTGTGACGGCTGTCCTGCCACTGACAGGATGGACAACTCTTTAACACAAGGTGGCTCTGGCCTCACTGGAAATTGAGCAGCTCCTTCCCAGGTGGGGCCGAAGTGGGACTGGAGGAGAGCTCCAGGAAGTGTGTGGTGTGTTTGGCACAATGAGAAGAAAGAAATGAAAGTGGAAAAGTCCACTGGTTCCTGTCACCAGCTCTGGCCACCCGTATCGTTCCCAAGTTTGAATACAGAACTGGATGTGGTGAGAGTCTGATCCAGCCTCCTAACACTGCCCTTTCTGGACTATGTGGATGAAAGACGCTAAGCTTATTCTTTTTCCTTTTATCTTCCATGTTTAGTTACTCCACCACAGACAGCAGGGCAGAGAAAACTGTAAATTGCCAGTGACCTGAATTATTCATTCTTTTAATTGTGAACCAGTTCCAAAGATGTCACAGCCTTAGAAATGGAGTGTGACATAAAAAAACTAAAATAAATGGTAACATGGGGAGGAGAGGGCATAAAACACAGAGCTCAGAAGAAACATTAACAAACCAGCCCAACGTGGTTTTCAATTTTAACTCCTCTTCAGTCAAATCTGTACTTCAACCTAACTAGCTAGATTCATCATTTTGAATTGTCATGCAAAATTGTGCTGAAATCCTATTTATTCCTTCCCTACATTAGTGAAGCAAGAGAAGAAACATTCTCCACTGTGGTCATCCTATCATATGACATGAAAAAAACCCCACAAAACAGGTATTTGAAGCTAGGTCAAAGCACACAGACACAGCTGTCCTGTGGTACCTGTAGTCCATCTTGTCGAGTATCAAAGCAACTCCAATGCCGGACACTTGGGAGAAAGCTGTAAGAAACCTTGGAGAAAGCAGTTACAGAACTTACCACCGGGTAGGTATTTTCCTGACCCCCGTTAACTAGAAGTTGGCTCTAACTTTGAAGCTGGTTGGTATTCATCTGTTCTGAGATGGCTGCGTATTTTTAATTGTTACTAAAACAACCGTGGTCTTATTGTAAGCCACATAAATGTCTCCTTTTGTATCCTGTCAGTTCTTAACCTCAGTGACACTCCGTGAGAGTGAGCACCACATTCAAATTGAAAATACAAGAATCTGTTTTGTGTGATCAGCTCTAAGAGGGTTGCTTTCAATCTCACTAGGGTTGGCTTCTCCCTTCACTGAAGGAGAGGCACAAACAAGTATTCGGTCTCCTGTGCATAATTAGTTATACTTTCTGCCTCTACAATAGCTTTGGTAAGACAAGTAGCTCAGTAGCAGATATATAACCAAGTCTCTCACTCAGATATTAACTCTGCTTGCTGTATGCTGCTTCCTTTCGTCCTGAAATTTCAGCCAGAGTAGAGCCTGTGGTCCATAACCAAGGTCCCTTGGAGACTGGTGATCAGAAAGAGCAGTAAAGTGTTGATAGATGGAGCATGCAAAGATTTTTGCTTATGCTTACATGACCTTCTCATAAACACCATTAAGTTGTTTTGGACAGATGCCACACTTACAGTATGCACAGGAAAATTTCCTGCAAGCAAGAGAACCATTACAAGTTCTTCCTGATAGAGTTGAACAATATTTCATTGGGGAGAAAACGGGAAGAAAAGTGAGGTCATGGTGAAAAAAAGAAAGGTAGCAAAGTGGAGAGTGCTGGTGTTAAAAGTGTTTCTTGTATAGGTGCATCTAACAACAAAGTAGCATACTCTACTGAAGAGAATAATAAACTCCTATAGCCTATCTCAGGCAAGGATTTCCAATCAGTCAATTTGCATTTGAAGATAATACCAACATATGGTCAACTGCGCGTGAGTGGACAAGTAAAAGAACTAAGATCGCTAGCTACAGCTTTCAAAAATTCACTCAATTTATATCACCCAAAAAGTGGTTTGCCTCAGTTGTGCGGTACGCTTATAATCAGTAAACCATACTGCATGGGTACCCCGGAATTTAAGGGAAAGGAGCAAGGTTTCCAGCCCTCTCAGATGAAGTCTCTAGCCCCTGCAAAGGTAACCTCTGAGGAGTATCGCAAACTCAACTTTGTTCAAGTTTGTGAACAACCTGGGGCAAAAAGAGTGAGGGGTGTGAACCGCCCTTCTTCCTTTTGAGGCTGTACAGTTTCTGAGGTCTAGACACACCAGCTTAAGTGTCAGCATGGTTAACTATTTCACTGTTGATCACAACCTGCAAGAATGTACAGCACTTGCTGAGACAACACAGGGGAAACCTGCGATGATGGGGCCATGTTTACAATCTCATAAAGCAATATTTGGCTTGACAGTAGAGAGTTCTGCTCCCATTTCCACCCTCTTCAACCCTCAACTGTTGTCACAGCAGGAAATTAAATCAGAGTATAAACCCTCCAGTTCTTATCAACTTCACAGGAATTCATTTCAGACCACTCAAAGACAGTGGTCTAACAGTTAAGCTTTTATCTCAGAAGGACTAATAACTATATCTGAAATACTGTCATCTCCCAGCGTTCCTCCTGGGGGTTGGGTTCTTCCTGACCCAACCTTGGCTTAGCGCTGATATTTGGGAATGGTCAGGTGACTGAGAGCAGCCAGGTCAGTGTGTCAGTGCCCCCCAGGTGAGCTGCCGCATGCTGCTAGCCCCCTACTATTCAAAATTATGTGGTTTAGCTTAAAATCGCCTTCAGCGGTGCTTTAACAAATCCATCTGAATCTGCATTTAGCTGAGGGGCAATGACTTCTCTAAATGGCTGCATTAATTGCTTACAGGCTTTGATCCTCTCCCTGTAAATGTCCTCCGTGTTGGCAGAACGTGTATGTGACCCCCTTAAAATCTGCACGAGTGTCCTTCCAGGGACTGATTGTGGAAAATGTGTACTACATGACTTTGGAGTCTAGCAGCACACACTTGAGCCAAATAATTCTCTGTCCCAGCTCCTCTCTTAAGTTTAGCACTGCCTCAGTAGCAGCAAGAAGCAGCTTCAAGCTTCAGCTCAAACCAAATAAAATTCCCCACACTGTCTCCTGTTACAAGCAGAACCATTTTAAGATGTCAAAATATGAATCCTGGGCCTAGGTAAATTTGGTAGCCAAAAGTCACCCAATGCTGTTTTATATTCATGCACTAGTAAGTTCATTGTGCGCAGAACGCTGCGCCTGTGGCAAGCACTTCTTCCAACAGAAGCCTCGTGATTTTACTTCCTCATGTCGGTATTGGACCAGTAGTTGCCAACTCTCAAGAATTTAATATAAGCTTTAAGTCTTGAGATACTTGGGGTTTTTTAACATACACGCACATATAGAGACAGATAATTATATGAGAGTCTTAGTTATTATTTGCTGGAGCAAAGGGAGGGAAGGATGACAGGTCTAAATCTCAAAAAAGCCAGAGAAAAGTTAAAAAAAAACCAGAACAGCCTTAAGGCACAGTCAAAAGCTCAAGATTTTCTAATTCTGGGCACCTCACTTCTGAATTCTCTGGGTCAGTAAAATGAATTCAACAATTTTCAGGACTTCTTGCTGTGATTTAACCATCTCCATTGTTGTCCCTCCCCATCACAACAAAGCCCTGAGGGTGCTACTTTTCCTCTTGTTCTTTTGGCTGTTACAATTTACAAGTGACCTATACCTACGCACTAAAAATAATAAAAGGCGTATTTCAAGCTTACCCACAAACTTCTGTGGGGTGGAGCTTTTACGCTTTCCCATGTTGCTTGTCAGCTTCTCTATAACAGCAGGTCTCTCAAAAGGCACCAGAGAAATATTGTTGTCCATCACAGGCTCTTGTTCCTTACAATCTTCCATAGGCGGTACTACATAAAACCAAGAAATCGTATCAGACAAGTCTGGTCTACACTTCACAGACAACACAAATCACTCGAGCCCTGCTAATGGTGCAACACGAAATACAGCAAAGTGTAGGAACACACTGGGCATCGACAACATTCACCTTTAAGCAGAGCCATATTTACAAAACCCCTCTTTGGGACCATCTTCTTTAGCAGAAGCCCAACTTTAAGCATTTTATTAAAGGACTTGTTTTGTTCTGAATATTTAAGGGCCCCAGTGAGGGGGGAACACTTTTGAAAACTCACTCTGTAGATCACATTTTGTGTTATTCTCCCTTCAATACAGTCACCTGTTACCAGTGTAACTTTTTGGTTACCATTCTTTGTGGATTCCCTTAATTTCACACTTATCGTACGGCACACTTACTGTTCTTACTTTCTTTCCATGCTAATCTCAATGACTAAAGAACACACAAGGCATTGGTGACTTGCATTTCCTGGGCCCGGCTGCGCTTTCCCCAAGACCAAGACTTCCGGAATGAAGTATCTGTTTGTCAAAGTGTGTTTCCTCTTTCTCTATGTGAGACTGTAAAATCAACACACACTGTACTAGGATTACAGGATTAACATCGTATGGGAATTCCCTTCACAATCAGTTGCAGAGGCTATCAATTTTTTGATCATATTTTATCCCTTCAAATACAGACCTAACAACCAGTGAATGCAAGTCTTCTGTGTCTGTCCTCCACTTTCTGGCATCAGCAGGGAGCATTCCTGTGCTAACTACATCAGGGAAACGCTCATATATTGTCTTTGAGACAATAACAGGAAATTAATGACCCCTTCTGTCTTTATTCATTTCACTCTTTGCTGCTTGTTGGGTTATGGAATAAGGTGCTAGAGCAAAAGTAGTACAGGAATTGTGTGGGCTACCGACCAGGGTAGCCACCAACTTGCACAGGGCTTGCGATATACGTCAGAAGTGTGATTCCACGTGTAGCTCTTCCCACTGCTCTGCTGCCATGAATCTAATACACGGCCTAATTGTCCTGCATTCATCTTCATCAGGGAGCAGGAGAAACGTGAGAAGGATCAGCCACTAGTCTGTGTGCTACAAGGATGGTTGAGGTGTAAAAATTACTTGAGGAGGAGAACGGATGGCAGAGAAATAGAAACCGGGATGATCTTGCGAAGAGTTCCTACAATTTGTAAACAATGAGCAACCCATCGCATTCTCTGTACAAGATAAATGTTCCAGAGTCACCGGTGGTTTTGCACAGGTAGTAGAGAAGCACTGAAACCCACATCTTCTGGTAGTCCTCCTCTGGTCTCTCACCACAGCAGCCCTTCTCTGGCTGAAAGTATTCACAGATACCTTCTTCCTGAGACTGTGCTATAAATGAGCACCAGCAGCCTGCCATCCTCCCATGTCACTTTACTCCCCTCAGGATCCTAATAAGGAAGAATCACTCCCCCGTTATTAAACATGCAGCTGTTTGCTAGCACATTATCCATGAAAAATGGGGTGACAAAAACCTCGTCTTTGCCTTCTTTTGAGTAAGGAAGAGCAAATACCAGGCAATGACAAAACAGGGTAACTGCTCAGGTGAACTTCTCAATTCAGACATTCATAACAAGAAAACATGGCAATTTATTAATTTGATTCCATTTGTGCCTCTGCTGCTATGGAAAGCTGAGTACTTTGAGGCTTAGAAACTACCATATGCTATAAAATGATTTACTCTGCTGCTTTTTTATTTGTACAGGATGCTCCCCCTGAGAAACACAATGGTTTCTCATTTACAAGGCAGTCCTGCTGGCATCAGTGAAAGAGACAAAGAAAAAGCATAAATATGAAATGAATCTAATGTTGCAACAAAATGGGATGCAATGTTCAAGTGACCCAACTTATGTCCAGCGCAGACTGGGAGGTCTGGAATACTTTAATAGCTGAGGCTAAATTTTTAAGGTTATTTAAATACTGTGCTTGGTCAGGAGCTATCTGCACTAGTTCTATTCAAGTATTTACCGAGGAGATTTTGGAAGAAAGGAAAGATTACGTCTGTTGATTTTCACTGGGAACTGGGGTTTGCCTGTCCTTTTGGCTTACCAAAAATCAGAATGTGCATGCACATGCACGCACACCCTGCGTGAAGCCCTGGATACCCGTGCAGTGACAATACCATCCTCCCTGCCACGGGCCAGGTTTGCACGAGTGCCACTTGAAGAATTTCCAGCCGTTGGTGTACGGGACACACGAGGCTGGTGGTGGGGATCTAGGGAGGCGCAGAGGGCTCTAAATCACTCCTAGGAAAACTTCCAAAAGTTATGCTGGCTTTGTAGGACTGTACTTGCCCACAAAATCAGTTTAAAACCTGCTGATTACTTTCACAGCCATCTGATTAAGCCTCAAATGTAGTGACATTTGTATGCCTCGTAACAATTAGGTAATAATTAAATAATTCTACTGTTGGGCATATGTGTGTAAAATTTCCTAGACAGAATTTGAAACCTTTCTTCCAGGAAAAATGAATAGTGCTAAAAAAGACATCTGCTCTTCTCCACGTCAGGCAAAATTTCTGCTTGGACTCCTTTTAAAAGTAAAGTTATCACCAATAAAAGCATTTTCTTTTCTATCTTTCATGCTGCAAGCTCTCTCTCTTACCACAGAACTCAACTCTATAATCTGGGACATGGCTCTTTTGCAACAGCATCACTGAATCATGCCAGTATTTGTGTTACGATGGGAATAAGTTACTGGGATGTGTTTTGTTGTGTAGATTTCTTGAGAGAAGGGAGAGATGGAAACCATTTGAAACCATTTAAATTGCATGCAAAACTGGACCAGAAAGGTGAGACGTCACATTTTAAAAACCCAAGGAGTTAAGCTAAGGATCACATTGCCAATTCTAGATGCATTAATTTTCATTTTAATTTAAAAATGTAAAAATAAAGGACAAACAGCCCAGCCTGCATTTTTCTTTTGTGAGGAAAAACAAAATAAAAAAGGGAAAAAGCAAACCGCTCACACACAACCAACAGTTGTCACAAATCAGCTGTCCCGTGCTAGAGGCTCATGTGTACACGTTCACTCTGCAGTAAATGCAATTTTTGTTGTATTTTATTGTACTTCATTACCTTGGTGGTGGAAGCTACGGAAGAACAGCTGACATGTTATAACTGGCTTTGATACAACAACTCATCTTATGCTGTGAGCTTATGGTCTTCGCTCAGGAAGTTTTTTTTAATTCTAAAAAAATTCGAGTGTTTAGTCCATGAAAAGTGCACAGTTGAGTATGTTTCTGCTCAGGTATGTCCTTCATCAGCTAGCAGGGTGTGCTCCTGGACTGCTGATGTAAATTTTCACCATCTCTGACACTGTTAATGTCCTCAATTGCAGTTAACACCAAATGTTGTTTCTAAGCAAACACTCAAATACACAAACCTGGATCATCTTCAGAACAAAGTCTTTACTCTCCTGAAAACACCAGTCTCTCAATCACAGTGCTCGCAGTGGCTGTCTTTTAGGTTCTGCTTCTTAATTCGTAAGACAGCACACATACGATTAAAAAAAGTTTATGCTGTTGCAGAGAGGAAAGAATAGGGCAAAAAGAAGTAAAATAATTACCCAGTGTGTGTTTTACTGATAAATAGTTTTGTGTGCAGACAACAGACTTTGGGCTAAGTCTCAGCTGGTACAAATAAGTATTACTCCAACCTCAATTTCCTTTCTTAGGCTTACAATATTGCAATTTTTAAAAAGTGTGTGTATGCAGAGAACTGACAGGAAATATTCCCATAGACCCTGGTGTGAAGTCTCCTGTGGGACCAGCGTTTTAACGATATTTTGAGCTGCTATGTAAGAGGGAAGGACATGAGGGCATTGTGTGTTTTATGTGGAGCTGGCCTTTGAGCTTCACACAGCCTAGGGCTAGGCTTCTTTCTCTTTCTTCTAAAAAGAGCACCCTTCTCCACTCCACTTTAAGAATTTCCCTGGACTTTTTGCTTTGTGGAGATGGAGAAGAACATAAACCACAGCTAGTCTTCAACATTCCTTCCTGTTCATTCCCAAAAAGGTCATGGTCTTGGCATTCTGAGGCTGTCGCTTCTGTCACCCCTACCACGCTGCTAGCTAGGTGACCACAGACTAATTCCTACCTCTGGGGTCAGTATTGCTTAGCCGAAAATTGCCAACAACAAAGTCCTGGGAGCTCTCTTGCAGCAGCTACCGTGGTGAGCAGGGAACAGAACCCCAGCCACCAGGAGGGGCAGCTCAGCAAGCAACCAGCACCCTGCAAGAGGATGGAGACATCCAGAGACTGGTACATTCCTGCCCACACACTGAAACTAGCCCTCCTTCCCCTCCTCTCATTTCCCCTTGTGGCTTTAGTCAGATGATCCAGCCATCTGCAAGACAAAGATGATTAAAATTAAAGGCCTGATCAGGCCATGGTGAAAGCACCCAAGTAGATGTCTGCAGCATGCCTATAAACTGAGCAACTTGAGCACAATGCTTGAAAAAAGTCCAAGCTATTGAGAGGCTGCCTCCAGTTTTCTGGAACAATTCATATTCATCTCTGCAAAATTAATTTTGACCAATGTTAAACATTGGCCATATTAGTGGAGACGCAGCATAGCCACCTGCATCCTTATAGCAGGATGCTGGCAGGGATAAGAAAATCCCCACCTCTACCTATTTGGTACACAATGGTGAAGTTGTGACCAGGAGTCACACCAAAATGCTTTCAGGGGCTTCAAAACACTCAGCAAGAACAAAATACCTTAGAAGTATTTGGAAAGAGAGTCAGAAAATCTTAATCCTAATGTGATTCAGAATAAACCAATGATCCGTATCTCCAAAGCACGCATTCACTCATCCCCAGGAATATCCTTCCCATGTGTGACATGGGAGAAAAAGAAATGAATACATTTTTCAGGGTTAGACTGAGAACTAACTTTAAGCTGAGTAATCATTTGTATACTCTTCCCTTTATAGTCCCAGGGGAAAGGACTCTGCTGGAGATCTCTACAGGTTGGTGAGCAGGACCCTCAATGCTCATCTGCATGGGTGGGATTGATGACGGGATGCAAGGTGAGATTTATTACTGGTCCCAGCTGAATTTGGAGCTCCCTGTCACTGCCTGTCCTCATTATGCCCTCACTAAACAGTGCAATGAAGACAGTGGATCAAACATCCCTTAAACGTTCACCAGGGGAGATGTAGGCATACGTGCTCAGAGGAGAAAGAGGCACTAGTTGAATTCAAAGTGCTGTTTTAAGCTAATTTCGTTGAGAAAACTAAAGTGGTTGTGTGAACTTTTCTTTTTTAAGCTGAAGCAAAGTCAGTCATGCTGTAAATAAAAGAACTGTCCACATGGGGTTTGCACTGGTTTAACTTCAGTTGGTGGAGAAATCAATGGAAGGTTAACTATTCCAGCTTCTTTGGACAGATAAGGTTAAGGACCTACTCCTCTTGTCAGAGCATTAAGCCGCTTAGAAAAAGCTTTAGATTTCCTCAGAAGTACACTATCAACAGAAGGAGACCCAATTTTAATAAATAACTGAATAAGAAACCCAGACGTTGAGTGGAATTTGGGAGGATTCTCCACAACGTGACCTCTGAAACATCCTGGCTGTCACAACTAGCTCAGCCTACTGCGATTTCCCTAAGGAAAGGCTGACTGAAATCACCACCCAGCTGGTGAATCATTTTGTTGAGAACGGTGGTTAAAATCCTGCTATCAACTGCGTGCTCCATCTAACAGACCAAGCACACAACAAGGACCTGCGAACAGCAAAGCCCTGAAATCAGCCTTTCCACTGACTTTTACAAGTGTAAAGTCAGGCCTAAAGCAGATAATGACCAACTTCAATGCCTTTAAAGTCATCCATTACATTTTAAAGGTTGATTTTAGTCTCCAGGCTGTCTACAAAGATAGTAATTACTTCATAGAGCTGCATGAACATTCTGGCAATATGTATTAAATACATTTTAAATGCCTTTGTAAGATAAAATTGTTCATGGAAAAGCACTCTTTAACATTTTTTTCTGACTTTTTTTTGTTTTCCTCACCAAAAAATAGCCCATACTAGAAATGCTGAATAGATTTCATTTCAGTTTGTATTTATAGGTATTTAGAAACGAACTTTCAAAACTTTTACATAATTCATTTCCAAATGAAGCCATACGATTCCACTCACCAATGAAAAGCAAAATGGAAAAAAAAAATAGAGCAAATATTATTTCACCTTTTCATTTACCTACAATCTAACTTCTTGGTATGCTTTGGTATATGGTAATTTTTAATCAAAATGGAAAACATATACTTTTTCTATTTTCTGATTAGTAATAAATTCTCAATACTTCAAGCATCAAACAGCTAAAGACTACTTTGAAAAGTGAAGATATTCAGTTTTAGAAGAGTTTCTGAAACGCTATTTTTGAAGTTATAACAATTTTTAGACAGCTACCATTCAGTATTTAGTGCAATAGATAAGCCTACAACCCTGCAGTCTAAGACATTATGCTCATTATCCATACTAACAGCTATACAATTTTTTACAAACAAATTCCGAGTTTGACATTTCTTGCTTTCGACAATCTTTTTGGCAGTCTTCAGTCTTTATGTATATTAACACATGCAGTGTTAGTTAACATATTAATACGAACGTGTAAATGCATATCAACATTATTTTGGTTATAATTACTTCCATCAACACTGTTAAATTCCATTCTGCTCTGGAGATTTTTATATCTAGCCCTCCCTTTTTTTGGAGATAAAAGATAATATTAGAGAGAGTGGAAAGAATGACCTCTGAATACCTCCACCATCCTTATCTCTTACCATTATCACAAAGTATGGGGAGGAGAATCATACATTTTATACTCGGCTTAGTTAATTTTAGGATAACTCTGCACAGGTGACTTTGTTTTATTTTCATGTCTGCATACTTCTACATACTAAAAAGTGAAATACCGACTTAAAAAAAAAGAAAAATCAGCAAAAGGAGTGCTGTTAAATTGGACAGAGCGAGGATTTTAGCCCATCTTTTCTCCTCCTGCCTATCTGAGTATAACCAATCTGTAAGACAGAAGTGATGAAAAGCTGAAAGGAAGGAAGAAAAACAGACAGAAAAAAAACCCGCAAGAGATGCTCCAAGTCCAAGAGACCTCAAAAGACGGTTTCCACCCACCGTGGTGACTCATGACCTGCCCGGCAGCCTCCATACTGACATTCTGCAGATAGTTGTGGCAGCGTTCCTTGTGCTCCTCCAGCGAACTGCGCTGCTTGTAGCTCCGGCCGCAGTAGTTGCACTTGTGAGGCTTCCCCACTGCAGAAAGAACGAGAGCATCAGGTCAGATCCACTGCAACCTACATTTTGCTATATAAAAAAAAATATCACACCTTCGCAACAAACAACTCTTGCAATGGAAAGACACCCAAGAAAGGTTACTCAAGTCCCAGGCCTTTTTTCCCAGCCCCGTTTTCCCACCACACACACCTCCTCCCACCAGCCGGGTACTTCGCCCCATCCGTTTTTCACGCTGATGCGCAGCATCAGCAGAAGGAAAAAGAGGCGGACTTGTTGGTCGCAAAGCAAATAAACAGACGACGAGAGGGGGAAACAAACTGAACAGCTGAATCACACCCCAGCACTGCCTGCGTGTCACCAAGTCTCGTGGGAAAGAAACTGCTGAGACATTTTGCCCATGGCATGAGCAGTTGCCTTCACAAAACCGAGCTGCCCCAGTGGCCTAATTCTGCTCCCAGCTGTGGGAAAACCCATTTCGTGGCCCAAAGGAGTTGAGTTTTCATAGAGGCAACTTTGCCAAAATTACCAGGGGAAGGTTGGAAAATAAAACACAACAACAAAGGAAAAACCTTTGGCAACAGCACTCTTACATGCCAGGACTGAGCTGCTAGCAGTCACTCATAGAAATAGGATAATATTAAAATACATATAATATAAATCATACAATCATTAAAGTTGGAAAAGACCTCTAAGATGATCAAGTCCAACCATTACAGACTTGATATGTGTATATATATCTATAATGTAAATGTATATATATAAAATGTAAATGTATAAATATAAAAATAGAAAAGCACACGTACGATGAAAATCAAGCTAGATGAACGCAAGATGTAGCTCCAATTTTCAATATCTACTTTTTTTTTGTTTCACTACTCAGCAACATTATGAACAAATAGCAAATGCCTCTTAAGACATGCAAAACCTGGCACCAGATTCTCATAAAGTATATCCCTTTCATAGCATGTCATTCAGAAACTCCAATAATAGCCTAATCCAAGGCCAGAAAGCTAGCCAGAAGTGTATCCTGCCAAGTCATGATAATAAAGGTTTTTAATATAATTTAAACTTGCAGAACATGAACATTTATTCTCTAATAACTAAAGAGCTATTAAGTCAGTCCTGCAAGCCCAGTAAAACACCATCGGCTGTGATTTTCAGAGCTGGCTGAGGGATGGGGAAGCTCAAACTTCTTCTAGAGTTTTGAAAATCTTAGGTAAGAATTTCGGTTTCTGGCCAAAGAAACTGAGAACATGCTCTGTTGGATAATGTACATGTTTCTATTGGGTTTGTCCCAATATTGAAAGCTTGTCACTGTCTTTTATTTAATGAAATCCAAGCTGTACCAATTCCAGCCAAAATGCACCGTCACTACTGAGATGGGAAAGCTGCAGCGAGGACACTCTGCCGACAGGAAGCCGGGCAGAGGGCTCCTTCGCTGGGGCTGAAGCCCTAAACGTGAAAGAACCAGAGCCACAGAAATTCTCTGAGGCTTCTGCAGGACCAGCACACACCGCAGTGCGGGCCCCACATCACCCGCAGGATGGAAGATGGAAAAGCCTGAGCCTCTGGTACTGGAGCTGGTCAAAATGTTTCAGATGCTTTTGTCTCAGAAAAAAGGGGTTTGTTTAAATGAACACAACTCACAAAAAGTTTGTTTTTCTCACAAAGTTTGTTTGTGTGTGGAGTTCAGTGACACAACCAAATTCTCCATCGGGGAAAAAAGCGTCAAACTGTGGATTTATTTCCTTTAGTAAGAGATAAGGCTTATCCTCAGGAAAGTACTTGGTCTTCAACCATACAGGTGGTGTGGTCTTCGATTTCTTTTGTTCTCTAGCTTACTCTGCTGCTGCCACTGGTGTTGGTACAGGGAATCTCAGTGGAGGCTGAGTGTGAGGCTCATTATCATTCCCAGAGTAATTGCCCATGATGTGAACGATCTGGATCAAGCCTCAGCTCTTAAACATAAAGCAGAGATCTCATTCTGGATGCACCTTTAGGAAAACATACTGGCAGCTCCCTAGGACAGAAAGACTTTTAACATCACCATTACAATGCTTAATCATGCATCTAGATGGCATCAACGCCTGTCAGTTTGATGCTTTTATTAGAAGATCACTTAGTGTTTAATAAAAAAAAATAAAAATGCAATGCAATTCAAGGGATTAAGATAACTGAGCTGAAGCAGGGCTGAATTAGCCCACCTGATTTGGCTACACCAGGTTATCGAGCAACTTAGATAAACTATAAGATGCAAGGGAAAGGGACGATTGCTTTCAGCTATTCCAGAGGTCGCTACGATTAATGAAATATATTATCGTCTAGCACAGAGAAACCTATTCCCCCACAAGCTTGCGTTACAGAAAAACTGATTCAACAACCAAAAAAAAGTTGGTATTACACCTCTCCAAACGGTTGCCCCTGCATTGCAACAAATTCACAAACTATTCACACACAGTAAGGCTGAACTTTTCCAGTGATGGTCAGCTATCCAAATTCCATCAAATCTCAAGCTTCATAGAGATGATAAAAGCTAATGATGAAGGCACAATTTCTGCACACAATACGGGGATCTGAAGAACAGAACTCCCCAAGGAAATAAATACTCCAGCACACACGCTCCTTCCTCTGGGGAGAAGATAAGAGGATAAACAACGTGTGACAAACGTTAGTCATGTTGCCTAACACACAGCTGGAAGCTGCTCAGACACAACCACGAAGAACAACGTTTGTGTGCTCCAGTTGAGTAGGACTGAATACAACTCCCTTGGGTTCATTTCCAAATTCTGTCCCTGCTGCTGTACAGATGCAATCACATCATAGCTCCTCCATACGCGAAAGATTTGATTTATACTATAAAATTATACAAAATGACTGTGGCTTGGGTTGCAGCACAATTGATCGGGTCAGACCACAGCAGCATCGGTTCTGACAGCTGCAGTTTGTGTCACCAGCAATGCTCACAGCCTATTTGGTTAGAGGTGCAGTGAGCTGAGGTAGCAATTACAACCTGGATTTTAGGAAACCTTGTTGCTGTGACAAATGTCAAGTCATTGACATAACTGCAAATTTCCTCTCGTATTCTCAAAGTAACTCATGACAAAAAATACGTACACCTGGCACCACGTTGCCAGTGGGTGTACATTTTTCCATAATTCATACAACCCAATAGAAAGATGTAAAAGCATATACGGGAATTCAATTCGGTGATCTCCTCAACAGCGTACTTTGTTCCACGTAACAACCAACCACACGAAACTACATGACTGCCAAGAGACATTTCAGCCTTTGTCAAATATTGTACAGTAGGTAAACATCAGTAGTCTAAATTTGCCCCTAAAACACATGGCTCACACTACTGGGCACGAGCAGTCTTGGTCCACAGACCATTGACTTGAAGGCAAAGAGTCCAACAGTGCTACAGCCTACCAGAACCCCCTCCAAGCCCCACTGAAGGCAGCCCTCACCCTGGAGCTATTTCCACTGTGAATCCACTCAAATTTTGGCTCAGCTTGCTTGGTATAAAGCTGCCTTCTCTGGGCTCCCCACTGAAGACCACGGTTCACAGACACCACATTTAGCACTGTACGTAACTGCCTCTGCCAATGGTCGTAGCACCAAGCAAAGTCAGTTTGGAAATCCCTGGTTTGGAGTAATTATTCCTGTATCACCTTTTCAGGGTAAGCAATCAGATAAAAAATTACCATCACTCATTCTCATAGAAATGACACAATACAGTGAACGCAAACAAGCCCAAAACCTTGAGAAGTCTTCGATCTGTTGTCGAACTGGGAAAGACCAGGGCACTGGGCAAAACCCAGCGGCCATACCTATGAAACAGCTAACTCGAAGAACATAAAAAACACTTTATATTTCTTACTGAATTGTCAGAATTTCCACACATTTAAGCTCAGATTCATAGAGATGACAATGTGGCACAGAAAACCCACAGTGGAGTCTCAGCCTCAAATGGAAAATATTATGACAGTCACAGCGAAAAAGACATTTAAATTTGAAATACGATTTTTACCATGAAACAGGTAAACCACTCATCAAAATTCACAGAAAAACAGAGATTACTTGTGAAATTCAAATACTCATGTGGAGGAAGGAGGGAGAAGAGGAGGAGGGCGTAAGAGGCAAGGTGTTTCCGAGTTCGGAATACTTTGAGTCCTGTGGGTGAACTTTGATAGCTGAGAAGTCTGCGTGCAGCGGCGACAAGATGGTGTAACTCTAAGGTCAATATTCAAGACGGAAAGCAGACTTGGGCCTAGGGAAACTTCTTTAAAGTCATAAAAAAAGGTCAGTGAAAGAGAAAGAGCCCGTAAGGCATTCATGCAGCATTTTGTTCTCCAAAGAGATGGGAGCGCATAGCAGAATATAAAGTAAGTCAAAGGGAAATAACAATGCAGCTCAGGTAATACCTTGCCATAAGCACATAACGTGAGGGAGGCTTACAGAACAGGTTAAGAGCAACGATACGCTTTGCTGAGCTAAAACCCTGCCTCCATGAAGACCAATGACGAAGCACGCAGCCCGAATTAACTACTCCCGCATTCCCCTGTTTTGGGTACCACGTTCTCCTCTGCAGCAACGCAGAGCAGAACTCCTGCCCTCTACTTGCCCACGTCCCGAGTCCCTGCGGCAGCGCAACCGCAGGCGTGACCAGCTCATACGGGAAAAGGGACGGCCACAGCCGCCTGACGCAGCTCAGCCCAAGCCAAGGCCTCGAGACTTTGCACTGAGCTTTGTGGCAGACTTTTATTACTTCTGCATTATTGCCCCGTCAGGGCCTTGGAAGGTGACGCCAGCCAGGATTTCTGAACTAAGCGGCCACCTGACATAGCTACTTTCGGTCTGAGGAAGCCCCTCTGATAGAAGTCACTGCGTGTGACTTATTCCTGTAAAATCTGAACTCCCACTCGGCCCCTAGCACCCCAGAACTGGAGGAAACCCCAATGCTCTCCAATTGAAGCTTTCTGAAGCAGCATCAAAGAAGTTAAAATGTTCTTTTGGGCTGATAATTACACCTATCAGTAAGGCTGCAGAATTATGTGCCCTGATGATAACCAGCATTAATTCATTATTCCTTCTTTCTTCCCTGAAACTAGAAATTGCCTGGGAGAGGTGAGCTGTTCTGCGATTACACAGTAGCTACCACAAAGCAGCTCTTTGCCTTGATCGGGACTTATCACAGTAGGATCAGTTTTAACACAGAGGTAGGAAACATGATTAAGGTGCTGGGTTGGGACCAGGGAGCACAGGGTTCAACTCTTAGTTATGCTACAAATTTAGTGACTGCAGGCAAGTTATTCTGATTTCCCGTGCTTCAATTATTCATACGTATGATTAAGGTAATAATTCCCCTCTTTACAGCATGCACATGAATACATGCCCTTTGTGAGATGCACAGAGGCTAATCTGGTGAAGCTCACACAAGTAGGCAGACACAGCAAAACACGGCCTGTATCTCTACTGAGAAATTAAGGACTTAATAATACACCGTGATTTTATTAGATATGAGAGTGAACATTAAAGAGCAGGAGGAGATATTTAGGATGGCGCAGAGTAGAGGTTCAAGCAGGAATCAAAAAAAATCAAATCAGAAAAAAAAATTAGGTGGCACATGAGGCAATTTGCAGGCATGGTGCTCTTTGAGGCCATGAAACGGTCAGCCCAGGGAAATGTAAAGTGCCCCTGAGCGTGGTGACATTTAACACCACACGAGACAAAAAAAAGAGAGTGTGCAAGTCACAAAAAGGTGGATATAACAGCTGCTGCAGTCTTTCCCCGGGCTGAGGAAGCAATTGTCAGAGCCAGAGAGGTCCAAGGCAGCAGTGAGGTTTCGGCAGGAGGGCTGAGGCTGCAGAGAGGTGACACACGGTCCCCTCCAGTTCACTACTGTAATTAAACAGTGCACTTCGGCTTTTCTACAGCTGCCTGGCTCCAAGCTTCAAACACAAAAATATTTACATGAAGAATAGACCCCTGAACGAATTAATCACAAAAAAATGAATGCGAGACCTAAGCCCATGCTGACTCTGAGCAGCACGTAGCTTTGCAAAGGAAACTGCCTCCCACTTCGACGCTGTATCTCGCTGCTGTGCTTAATGACTGTAAATGTGTTCATTGAAATTCATGGGGGCTCTTTGATTTGCTGCTTGGTTTTTTGTTGGTTTTTTTTTGGCCTGGAAGATTACACATACACGCAGTAATCGGTATACACCGGAGTTCATAAATAACAGACAGTCCCACAGCTAACCCAAGGGTTGTCCAGGACAACCTGCATGCGGAAGTCACAACAGGTAAAAATCTAAAATAAGGCTGCAGGCTGCTAGAGCACACAAACGTACCGACTTGTGACACTCAGCGTCAAGTGCCCCCACTTCTCAGCGCCCAACCTGTGACATCTTAAAAACCAGTCTGATTTTCAGAAAGAACCAAATCTCCAATCACATTATGAAAACTCTGCCGTAATCTTTCAATGTTTGCCAGTCCACGTGGAGGCAGCAATAGCTGAGGTATGTTTCATGGGATGGAAATACATTTCTGGACCTCAGGGAGTTCTCATGTCTCCATTCCACAGGCACCCTTTAGACTTATATTTTGGGCCAAGTACTAAGGTTCATGAGGTCATGTGGTAAGAGACAGGTTCACTAGATCTCACGGTAGAGACCACACTGCTAGATCACAGAATCACAGAATCCCAGAGCGTTAGGGATTGGAAGGGACCTCAAAAGCTCATCCAGTCCAATCCCCCTGCCGGAGCAGGAACACCCAGATGAGGTTACACAGGAAGGCGTCCAGGCGGGGTTTGAATGTCTGCAGAGAAGGAGACTCCACAACCTCTCTGGGCAGCCTGGGCCAGGGCTCTGGCACCCTCACTGAGAAGAAGTTTCTTCTCCAATTGAAGTGGAACCTCCTGTGTTCCAGTTTGTGTCCATTACCCCTTGTCCTATCATTGTTTGTCACCGAGAAGAGCCTGGCTCCATCCTCGTGACACTCACCCTTTAAATATTTATAACCATGAATGAGGTCTCCCCTCAGTCTCCTCTTCTGCAAACTAAAGAGCCCCAGCTCCCTCAGCCGCTCCTCATAAGGGAGATGCTCCACTCCCTTGATCATCTTTGTAGCCCTACGCTGGACTCTCTCCAGCAGTTCCTGTCCTTCTTGAACTGAGGGGCCCAGAACTGGACACAATATTCCAGATGTGGTCTCACCAGGGCAGAGCAGAGGGGGAGGAGAACCTCTCTGACCTACTAACCAAGATCTATGCTTAACAATTTTTCTGGACACTATGGACACCTCAAAAGGTTCAAAACCCAAAATGCAGTATTGCAACAGGAGAAGCCTACGTACGTGCTATTAAGCAACCAGTACTTTCTTGACTTGGAGCTTGAAATAGAGCACTTGACTCGCTTCGTGACCTCACAGCCCAATGCCTCTTACTAAAGATTATCATCAATTGCCTATTGATACATACGTGGCTGTTCATCATTTTGTGAGCCTCCCAGCAAATGAAAAACAGCTTGTTCTGACGTTCTGCACAGTGGCGGTCAATGATGCATTATCTCTGCCGACAGCTACCATGTACCACTACAGCAGCCCTGTACAGCTAGCGGCGAAACGCCACTAGACACTCCTGGTACATCAGCACGCCGTAAAACAATGGGAAAACACTGCATTGTTTTCTAGACATGCCTGCACTTCCTAGAAATATCTTCAGGGCACAAACCAGCATCTACCTGCCAGTTGTTTAAGGCATTGTAAAATAGGCGGCTAGTGGTGAAACACTGCAGTACCGTTCACCCCTCCCTTATCTTCTGCGGTAAGCAGTATTACACATCAGATTTTATGTAAACTCCAAAGACTTCACCTGTGCTATGTTTTGGCTGGAATGGGACACAAAAACCTGCACCCGCACACCTGGAGAACAAGTAAATACACAGCTGGGACAATTTTTCAAGCATCTATACCTTCCCCACATAGAAAAACACAGGTCAGAATCTGGTGTAAATCAGTAAACACTAGTGCTCGTGTACAACATCTAAGGGGTTGGAGTCCTTATTTGTACCTCCAAGGCAGTTCTGTCTGCAGCCTTTTATTACTTCAGTAGTTGATTACAATTTATTTGGCCGCTACTGGTGTCTCCGTTACTTGATCTGATTCATCAGATTGTGTTTATTTATTAACTGATCTGCAGGATTTTACAGATAAAACAATGTTCCGGTCTGCCACAGGGGTTATAAATAAGTAGGTGGCATCTTTTGTGCCAGAAGTTTAACAAACAAACAAACAAACAAACTCACTCCTGTTTCATTGGCACAGCCACAGAATCACTGAAACCTTCCTAACCATCCAGACACTTGCAGGGCTCCTGCCACAGTCTGTCAGCGCCCAATAAATAATTAAAAACAGAAAGGCAAGAATCTTACACCCCATTTTCTTCCTTTGCAGCACAGAAGACAAACAGTTCACTTTGTAGGTGCGTATGTTTTATCTATGTATGTTTGAAAAACAAAGAAAAACCTACGTGTCTGTGTGAAACCATGCAAATAAATTATGTAGTAAATGAGGGAACACACAGATAAGGACACTAATGTTGGATTTAGTTCTGAAAAAGATGAAATGCAGGGATACTCGCTTCAATTCCATGTCCCAGGAAACATATACTGCAATAGATACAGGCTCTCCTCATACATTTCTCTTGGCTTACCTTTACTTGCTTCAATATAAGAGATTCTAAGCTGGCAAATGGTCCTTGACACACATTTTTAGTTTGTATTAATGGCAACGGAGCTCTCGGACACGTAGCTGAAAAAAACCTCAAATGCAAATGCTCTGTGCTTGCGCTGAGGCCACTGAGCCAGGCGCACTGTCCTTGTCCCGTGCCAACATCTCCCAGTCCTCCAGGCACCCCTGGCACTGGTGGGGTTCCCAGGGATTTTACACTGAGTCTGAAGTGGTTGAATACTATTAAAAAGGGACTCTGTTTAACCAGCAATCTGGTGGTGAGATAAACTAACAAAAACCAGGAAGTCCACAAAGTTACTGGGTGTTTTATCACCTGGCCAGCTTCACAATCACTTCAAGGCAGCCAGGTTTACCACAGCTTACTTTTAAAGGGGGAGAGGCCCTGCAACGAACACGAGAGGCGACTTCGGAAAGGAGCCTCCTCCCTGCAATGCCCCCGCACTATCTGGACGTGGGTGGGAACTGGCTTAAGACAGAGGTTAAACCTTAACTGTATGTACCCGCTCTGTACTTTCCACTCCACTTCAGACCTTTAACATTATAATAAAGTCAACTTGATAAGTGGAGCGTTAATTGGTTCACACGACAAACCTTCCAAAATACTCTCGTTGGCTGCTTTTCATTTCAACCCTGCTCCTGGGACACGGTGAGCAGGAAAAATGCAAACAGGTTTAGGTTGGTCTGTTGTTCTTCTCTGCCCTGTCCCATCCGCTCCCCGTCAGTGCCACAGCTCAGCAGAAATTTAAGGAGGTGACTGGAGATCCACACGTCAATGCAGCGCAGGGTGTGGGTACTTCAGTGCAGATCAGGAATGCTGCTGGACAAACACTCCCTTGAGAAGTGCTTTTGTTTGGTTTGAGGGGTTTTTTCCCCCTTTGGGTAAAACAAGTATAGATGTTGGTCCAGATTTGTAGGTAGTATCAACGGAAGTAATACCCTGAAGTCAGTTTACACCAGCTGCTTACAGTTTGTATTTATTCCAAGTGCTGTCCCTTTGCATACTTTGCAGAAGTCCTTTAACATTATGAAGCCAACAGAATCCAGGAGTTATTTGAAGCAAGCAGTGCCAAATATAGTGTGACCAGTTATTTTCTACTACATAAACAGACAGAATACGAGACATTTGACTTTCACTATAGCACTAGAGAGTTTTCTTCTCCATAAAACCACCAAATAAGCCCTTAGCTCTAGCTCATTTCTTCTCATCCCATGGCAATGCGTTCCACCGATCCACCTACACAAGAACAGGGATTCTTTTAGCACCTGACACTTTTCAATTTTGTCACATATTGGGAGATAGGAAGAACGAGCTCCAGTTTCCCTTTACATAAGTAAGTTTTCCCTTTTCTTGTCACTGTCAGAAACAAAGTCTTGGAAACAGACTATTAACAGCAAGCTGTCATGAAGATAATAGTGACATGGGAAGAGTAATATTGACAGCTCCTCTTTCTTTCCCCAACCACTGAAGTTGGGAGTTTTCACTTATTTTGATCAAGGCCAGCAGTGAAGGGAAGCTTGCTTCCAAAAACAGGTCAGTCTGTGAAACTAATGGGCTCCTTTGGGACATGAAGATTTTTATTCATACTTTTCTTACTGCCCAAGAATCAGTGTGGGCCATGCCTTTGTGTTACCCTCGTAAAGATCTGCCATTCAAGCGTGTGGTTTTGATATGTCTTGCACAGATGTCAAATGAGGTCAGACAGAAAAAGAACTGACTCCTTTTACCTGTGCAATTTTCCTATCTCCTCCTGTTGCTCTCTGCCTGGCAACATATATATTTACCACCACCATTACAGAGGATGGGACTTTTCTCCTGCAGACACTGCTGAGCCAAGCTGTGCTACACACTTGGGAAAACCTCATACGCTAAGGGCTCCTCCAGGATGAGGCTTTGGGGGCCAGCTCACTGCTCCCGAATGCTCTTCCCAACACCCAGAGCATCTACTCCAGCTTCACCAGGGCAAATGGACCTGCTGCCACCAGGGCTGGCCAGATACCTCCCTTTCTCCACCACATCCATCACCAACACTTGTGGTCTTCACTACTCCACATTCAAAGTTAGGTGCAGTATTTGGCAAGGGAAGTCAGGACAATTTTGTATGAAAACACTTAGCACAACAAAAATTAACAGTAAAGATCTCTTTTAAAGAATGGTAGGATCCTTTAACTCTCTGAGAAATTAATCTGGGATTAATTGGATTATTGGACATAATCTGGGAGTATTGGACAGTTTCTGTTCGCTAGGATTAATTGGATTATTGGGCATAATCTGGGAGTATTGGACAGTTTCTGTTCTAGTGCAAACAGCTACATCAAGTGTCTGTGTCTGACGTTGAAGCTACATTAATCTTTACTGGG
The DNA here is from genome assembly GCF_000695765.1 of Mesitornis unicolor. Classification (NCBI taxonomy): domain Eukaryota; kingdom Metazoa; phylum Chordata; class Aves; order Mesitornithiformes; family Mesitornithidae; genus Mesitornis; species Mesitornis unicolor. The sequence goes on from NW_010190335.1 coordinate 46,752, forward strand.
TAATAAAATTCAGCAATTCCCATTAGCCTCAGTATCTTTCCTAGTTGTATTTTTTTGGTAACACAAAAAAATAATGACAGTTCCAGAGCACTTCCCAGAATTTTTTTAGGTTTGCTCAGTGGAGAGCATGAGAAGGGAGGGAGGGAGGAAATATTTTGGGTTTTAAGATGTTTCTTTTTTGGTGCGATTAGTTTTGCACTAAAAGCCCTGGACAGATTCAGAAACTGTATGGTGGCTGAAAGGGAGGCAGACAAAATGAAAGGAAATTAAACAAGGGTGTGAAATTAAACCAAAAGGAAGAAAAAGAAAAGAAAGGAAGAAAAGAAAGAAGAAAAAGTAACGGCTTGGGCTGAAAGTAAAGACAGAAAAGCTGGAGAACACAAACCAGAGCTTTCTAAACATCCAGAGAGACTCTGAAAAGGTTTCCTGCAAAAACAGGGAATTTTGAAAACTTTGAATGCACTTAACTGCAATCCTTGATGGGGAGAAAAAAACCACGAAACCAACACAACAAACAAAAAAACTGTACTGAAGGCTTCACTAGGCTATTTAAAATGAGCAACTTCTCTGAGAAGTCTGAATCAAGAGAGGAAGGGTGCAAATCTTCTCGTTTCCTGATATCTGGGAGAAGAAAAAGATCTTTTTCTCATTTTCTTACATCTCTCTTGTTTTTTCTTTTTGTGTGGAGAGTCTCGTAACTGAGTCAGCAGACGGGGATTTAGGACAGCTGGGCTCCTTCCCGTCTGCGCCACTTATGTCTGGAGTGCCTTTGTCAAGTCCCTTTGTGTCTGTACTCTGGGCTCATCCTCTGCAGACGGTGGCTGGGCAGTAAACCTCCCTGTCTTCTTCTCTTGGGCTTGAACTCTGAGAAACGACTGTCTCTCACTATGACTTATCTATTACCTGAAACAAAATTACCCTTTACCTTCTCTTCACCAATGATGCGATCCTATCCCAGGGACCAGCGAGGTCAAACTTGTCCTGGGCTTCATGCTGATCAAGGCAGGAATCTCATGCATCTCAACCAAAACTGTACTTGCAGTCTCCTGAAGCTGGCTCCTCATTAGCCCTTGAGACAAACTCACTGCTTGTAGAAGACTAATGATATGAACATAATGGAGACATTTTTCACAATATAGCTAACGTGGACGTTTTACTGTGGCACACAGAAGTCAAACAAAGCACTTTTCCTGGTGGATGATCTATTCCTTGAAGCTGAGCAGCTTCATTCTGACAACAAGTGCCAAAAATCCATCCGTTGATGCTGCTCAATGGAAACGCAGCTATGGCTATTGAGACAGACCTGATCCTACAGCCTGCCCAGCACCTGTAGTTTCACCCTAAGTTAGATACAACACTCTGCTTTCCTTCTGTTTGCAGCTCCTGGAGTCAGTTGACCAAAGGAAAAAAGTTAGCTTGCATGTTTTCTCAATCCCTCCCTACTCATGAATTAACTGTCATAAGGCAAATAAAAGGGCCAATTCATCACCTTTCACTCTCATTTGTAAATGTCTATGATCTGGGGGGGGATCCAGATTCATGATTTTTTTAATTCCTTGAGCCAGAAATGCATCAATAGCATAAACTCTGAGGAACTGTGCCATTATCAGTGGAGTTTCTTCAGATTAGTACAACCACAGTCGATATCAAAAGCTCAGTCGTTTTGTGCAAAAACACTTCTGTGAACCACCCATTTTCCTACTGGAAATTTTCTACTTCTGTTGTTTTAAAATCCAGTGGAGTTAAGATGGCTTTTCTCCCTAAATGTGCTGTTACTTACGCCTTAAATAATTCTGCTGTTCCATCCCAGTGCTTTATAGGAAGAAAACTAATATTATATCTGAATCACAGAATAAAGTGCCTCTTACAAAAGACATCACTCTATTAGAAGTACATTCTAAGTGGCACATTCACTGTGCATTTAATTTTCATTTACATTATGAGCTCTATACCCAGTACGCTGCTTGTATCGGTTTTTGTTTTCATAACCTGTTCCTGACACCTAACAAGAACTGGGAGTGCTGCTCCAGGATTTGGCAAGAAGGAACAGGTTGTGGATGAGCAGGTTTCTCTGACTCACCTACACGGATCAACAAGGAAAAAGAAAAGGAGAGGGTGGAGATTGCAAAGGAGGAAAAAAAAAGAGAGAGAGAGAGAGAGGAGTGACGTGTTCCTTTGGATGTGGTGTGTAATGCAGCTGGCAGACTGCCTGCTCGCGGTGCCACCGAGTTCCAGACATGCCAGTCCAGCTGACTCAGCTCTTCGGAAGAAGGAAAGGGAAGGGAGAAATTTCACGAATGTTTCTGATATCCGAGGGACGGGGATCTCTGGACTCTCCTTGAGGATTTCTGAACGTGTCTTGCACACCAGGGACTCAAGTGGTGTCCCCAGAGAGATACTAGAGAGAGATGCTCATGATAACCTCGCACAGAACTGCTTACGCTCGTATCAAATCATGTCTCTGTGGTTGTCGGAAAATTCAGCAGCACAGCTTCATCCCACAAACCAGAAATGTCAGGCCTTTCCTAGCCAAGGCTAGCTGCTCTCAGACAAGCCACTGTCTCCAAGGAGACGAGCAAAATGCATGCACACGAAGGGTATTCAAGTGAGAGAGCATCTACGGCCCTTGTCGCTTTTCTATATAAAAATTTCATCATCAGATTCTCAGCAGTGTATCCTTTGCATGTGATTTATTTTCTAGGAAGAGCTTGAAGCCCTTAAATAGTCTGGGCTCTGCCTATCTGTGAGACCAGCTCTATCCCACAACACAGTACCATGACATAGGCAGCTCAGAACAGCCCTGGAAGAGCTTGAAGCCCTTAAATAGTCTGGGCTCTGCCTATCTGTGAGACCAGCTCTATCCCACAACACAGTACCATGCCATAGGCAGCTCAGAACAGCCCTGGTCCTGTTTGGCTGGGGGAAGATGCTGTGCTGCCCTAAACTTCCATTCCAAACTGAAGAGGCAGGAGGAAGAAAGTGCCTATGTCCCAGCAAAAGGAACAGAAACACACGCTAACACCCAGACTGTCAAAGCCCCTAATTCTCGCCAAAATCAAGCAGACTTCAGTGCTTTTGAAGATAAGAGCCATGGTGAACCGGCTCTAAAATCAGCACTAGGATGAGTCTGTCTTAATTTTCCTGTCAGGATCCTCACCATGGGCCCTGAACCATCTCAGAGCACATGGGAGCATTTGTGCTTGTCTTGCTGGAAGGGAGGGAAAGGACACGTGCTTGGGGAGCACACTGCCCCATCCTTAATACAGAACAGCTTGGTTCTCTGGGCAGGGAGAGTCCCAGGACAGCAGCAACATCCTGGGAACTCCATTGCCTGGCACTGAAAATCCTACCTAATTACACTGTCCCACTGATCCCTCACAGTGCTTCCCACAGAGGTACAGCGACCCTCACATATTTCATACAAAAAGCCCAAACGACCTTTACGTAGAGGCTTTTCCAAAAGCGAGCGCTTTGCAGCGTACAGATAACTGTGTGGCTGGGGAGCGACCCAGCCAGGTGCTCTTTGTCAAAGTTTCAATACACAGGGCCTCAACAGCATTTCTCCAGCTTCAGGAATGAAGATAGAGATCTCGTCTCTCTGTTGCAAGGCACAAGGGAACTTGGGGCACCCTGTCTGAAATCAACACAGCACAGTTATGCAAAACATGTGTGCAACTGGCATCTCTTGTGTAATCCTGGCTGTAATCAACCCTCTCTAACCACTCCAGAAAGGAAGGAGGGGCAGAGGGTGGAGAAAGTTCACACTTAGATCAAATAAAAAATGGGAAAACATCCAGAGAGCTTTAGTCAGGTAAAAACACAGTTCCCTCTCATGGGAAACCTCCAAGACAAGTTTCCTTGAACTTCACACAGGGTTATAAATAGGAGGAGAGTCACACAGAGTTCAGTACAGGTTCACTGTAAAAAAATCTAGACGTTTTTATTTTCCTTCTTGAGTGATATCCATCAATATCTTAGCTGTAAGCCAATTCATAATTACAGGTTGCTGAGAGCTTGGGAGAACACATCAGTAGCAGCTTTCTGCAGCTCTGCTGCAGTGTGGTGTTAACTCTGTTATTTCCCCCCCCTTTTAGTTTCTCTAAGCTTCCTTTCCAGATGGCAGAAATACCTCTCTTACACCCTTAAACCACTCATATATTATCAGAAATGTCAGTGGTGGTTCTCCATTTCACACTGCCCCATAAACAGACAGCAGTGAAAGACAGCCTCCAACCACCCTTTGATTCCAAACTCCAGCTTCCTCAAGCTGAAGAAAGGTTCCACAAACTGCTTCAAGAGCTGACAAAGGCCAGCTCCAAATGCTGGCCTTCTCAGAGCCAATGTGCAAAAGCTTTTTGCACTGGAAAATAATTTTCTCAGGGGAAAAACCAACCAACCGATTTTCCTCCTCAGAGTTGCCCAGGTATTTTGCTGCTCAGAGCGCGTGCAAGAAGTGGTCTTGGTTTTGCCGAGACATGGCTTTGTCCGGTCAAAACCACGTTCTCCTCTCAAGGGCACGAGGAAGCTCTCAGTCACCTCTTGGATCGCTGCTCTGCAAAAAACCACTGCAGCCAGCTCAAAAGGCTGCCTCCGGAGCAGGAGGACTCCTGATGCACTGCACCACGTCCCTCAAGCTTCTTCTAAAGCAATGTGACACCCAGCTCCCAAAGAGAGTCTGGAGCCCGGCCAAGCAATGCCTGTGTTTACAGCTACACCTTTAACTTGAGCTTAAAAATAGTGGATTTCTGAAACAATCGCTGATGACAAGAAAACAAGGCCAAAAAAAGCCCTCTACGGCTTGAACTTAAAGGAGTAAAGGACTGCACATCAATACCTAAGCTCCTAGACCCTCACCTGCATCCTGTCTATAGTAGTTCTGCTGCACAAAGACAAGCTTAGGTTTCACACAGAGCTACCTCTGTGCTTAGGTACCTGAATTTGCAAATTGGGTCTCACAGGTTTTTTTCCCTATTTCATTTTCCCATCACTGAAAAACGGATAACAATGAGGCAACAATACATACCCACTTCACGCAGGCTCTGGGCTGATGAAATAGATAGGGTTCATAAAAGAAATAAGATGTAAAAATTGCAGGCTAAGTAGTAAGTCCTTTAGCATTATTAATAATCACCTTACTATTGTGTCTAAGATGATCACGCCAGCATCAGGGTACAATACCTCAGTGGTTAAGGTAACAATACGAAGTTATTATTCCTTCCGCTTTGTAATTATCTCATTTCACTATTGCACAAAGGCTAAGTAAAACTAAGGAGATAATGTGCAAGTCTATGCAGCAGGGGCACCAGCAGCACTGGAACACTCTGCTACGTACCTACGTGACCTTCACTGCAGCAATGTGTGTGTGCCTTGCAATCATTTCTGCATCCTGCCCTCTCACCATCATTGCCAAGGTTGAGAATTGTTCTTATTTTGATTTCACTGGCAGGCAACTGAGACAGAGATGAGGTTAAGGGGTCTGCGTGTGCACTGGCCCACATTTCCAAAGTGTACAATGACTTCACAATTTAGGTCCCTCAAATTAGTGAATAAGAGTAGCAAGAAACTCAAAATTAGTAATAAAAAAAAAAGATATGAGAGGATTTGAAGATAAAGACAGACTAGAACAGAATCAATGCCAGACATATGACTACAGCTTATCACAGTGTAAACTGAGCACAGGAATTACTCACAGCCACGGAAGATACTCTTAGGAAGAACAATAATCTGCAGCAAAAGAAAGGATAGTTTAGGTTAAACATCAGGACGAGAGTCACTGCCACAGAAAACAGATGGGAAGTGGAACTGTGTCCCTAGGGAGGCAATAGAAACAGTGTCTCTCTGGATGTTTAAAAAATGGGTTTGGCGTGCTGTTTAGAAGGACTGCTGCTCTATATGCAAAAGTCTTACCATATTGATCTGCTTTTTTGATGCCAGTGCAATCTCTCTTATAGTACTGTGACAGGATAAAATCTCAGAGGAAAAAGAAAGTCAGTGTCTGGTTTGCTCCTCCAAAGCAGGATGGCTGGCCTGAGAACCAGCACCACCCAACAGTGGACAAGGGTCTGTTTCTCTCCACATAGCAGCCCAGTAGGGCAGGGCCAGGTGCTTCCTTCTGGTTGTATACGGCCTGAGGCGACACAAAGAGGAACAGAATCTGGCTGCTGATGCCAGGATGTGAATTGTTAACATGGACAGGAGACAGAAAACACGCAGCAAACTGGACATCGGCAGTCCCATCCCAAACACACACTCCCATCTTGGCACAGTCATCCCAGGAGGAAGAAAGGAACTGGTGAAAATTAAATGAAGGATGATCCCACGTGAATCTTACACCATGCTGATACTGCCTAAACAAGGACCTTGTTACCCCTAAGTACTGCAGAGCTATCTGACCTTCTGGATGAGGTGACAGCAGGTTCACGAGGTCTGAAGAACAGGGTAAAGGACACCCAATCCCCTCCTTGCGAGCACCTTGTTGCACTGCAGAACTGAACTCTGCCCTGGGAAGTTTTCCCTCATGGTGAAGCTGCAGTGCTGGGGCATTAGTACTCTTTCCCATTTTGGGGTGCAGGACCTCCTGTCCTAACTCAAAACTCTTCCTTGCCAAGGTTCCAGAGACTTCACTTGACACCAAACACACAATTCTGCCACCCTTTCTTGTTAAGGAGAGGACTCTTGGATGATCAGGGAAAGGAGGAGATGATGAACATCCCTCTGGACCTGCTCTCCCCCTTCTTTCTGTTGAAGAATGGATGACTTGCTGGCAGACCTGCAGATGGCAGAGACATAGCAAGGCCATATTCCACCAAGAGATAAAGCAGGAAGCACAAGCCTTGTCTCACAGATACCATGATAAATCTTAGCACCTACTACTCTTGCTGTGAACTGATATTCGAAAGAAGGATGCTCTGTGGTGTTGGTGTCTCTCGTCACTAGCAGAGCAGGTGAGTCTTTTTCTATTCAGCCAATTTACAGGCAGCCCCCAAGCACTGAAGGAACAGGGCATCTCCTGCTTACACTGGGACACCACGAGAAACAAGGAGCTGCACAGTGTCTGCTCCCCGACCATCTCAATCACACACCCCAGAGAGAGGGGAGAAAAAAAAACAAAGAAAGAAAAGAGAAAAAAGAAATAAGTCGATACCCAGTCCTAAGAGAGAGAGATATCTTCATGAGGCTGGTACACAGCACATCTACCTCTGCTCGCCAGGGCCACTTCTCCTGTTTCTCTGTCTTATCTATAGGAAACGGATCTCCAGGGTTGAGCAGACAAACACTGATCCGTAACTACCACAGCTAAGAGGGAATCTCCACGGAATTTCAGGACTTTTAAAAGTCCAACAAGCAAAAATGAACAGTTCTGGCTTTTGGTGTAAACATCTCTTTTCACAAGTTCTTCTGAAAACAAAGTCCAAATGCACTTTTTCTGGAAAGATCATGATCCTACAGCAACTTTAAATCAAAGATGGTTTCTCTTGTGATGGTTTCTCAACGATAATTATGCTCTGCAGACAACGTTTAGCAAGCAGACTTGCAGGGTGAGATAATCCTGAGGACACATTTTCATATATTTTCATATAGCTGATACTAATACTTGTCACAGTAGTGGTCTGGAGGTGAAGATGACTCTGCCACTTCAAGGATCAGGTTCAGATGGGGCTTTACCAAAGCATGCGATACAAGTTGGCTCCACAGAGGATTAAACTTCAAATAAGGATGCCTAAGGGATAAAAGACCTGGCATATCAAACTCCTACCCTTGTACACCTTTTGATCTTACCTTCCAAAAATACACATACAAACAATTTGGAATGCAGAATACCAGAGATTTTAGCAACTCTACAACACAAGAGTGAAGGCCTCTAGGTACTGGAAGCATTAATGAGAAAGGGAGCTGCTGCAGTGTTGTGTACACGCTAATAACAATTTGAAACTTGGAATCCGATAAGCAAAACACAAAATGATTTTGTGACGAGGTTAATTCCACTGAGTTTAGCTGAAACGGCGTAAGAAAACCTGAGAGGAAGAGCAGCTCTGCTTGATTAAATAGAGCTCGAAGTATCAGATCAACAGAATAAATGCCCACCGGCTCATCACAACTGAGAGAAGATGCTGCTTGCTAACCTATTTGTAGAACTGGGTTTTGTATGCAAAATATCCCCTCTGCCCCTTCACATACTTGCTCCATTTTTCACAGATAGTGTCCTACTTGTTCGCATGTATTATTATTCCTCAATCACAATGCATTTCACTAAGCCAAAGCTCAGAGTGTAATGAGAATTTCAGGTCCCAAGCTTCTTCTAATTATGATGTTCCCATCCTCAAAAACATGGTTACAGAGTAGATAGTGGGCCTTTTGAAAGTGGAGATGTTAGTAGTGGCAAAAGTCTCTTCAAGATGAAACAGGCAGTTTAAAACACTGATTCTTCATCATTCTTAATAACCAACCTTGCCACTGTCTCAGTGGCTTTTGACAGGCAGGACTTCATACACAGCACTGTGTTTTCCAGCACTGTGCTTCTTCATCCAATTTTTCAGCTGGACTGAGACCCTCACAGGTGGGGTGACTCTCCCAAACACGTACGGAGGCAGGCACACTGTCAGAATTAGGAACCAGCTTCCTCCTGTCTCTGAGCAGAGTCACACACGCAGATAGGAGTTGTCGGTTCTGCTGACAACAGCCATGCAATTGCAGACACGTAGGACATCTCAAATGGCTCACTACCACACAGGAGGAGCTGAGAAGAAAGTCCTTATGGAGAAGAAGAGATGAGAAAGATAGACTTGCAAACGAAGAAACACAGAAAGAGTTACTAAACTACCTTTCCATGAACGGGGCATTTACCTTTTTAATTATGCATGCCTTTTATCTTGCACACTGTACATAGTTTGCTAAGATTGTGCTTTTGGGAGTTTTTGCCTAAGCCTTTCTTTTCAAAACAAATGCTTCACTGCTTTTCTTTTGCAAATAAAATGATACCATTAGTTCAGTGGTATTGAAGAGCTGGGAGCTGGGCAGTAACAATGTGAAGCAGCAATGCAGGAAGAAGAGGGGGAGGAAAAAGCAAATATTTGTTAAGAGCAGAAAAGGGGGAAAAAAAGCATTTTCTCAACAGGAAAGAAGTAGCTTGGAAGCAAATTTTAAAACGTATTGTGAGGAAAAGTTTGTGTGACAGGAAAAAATAACGATCTGACTACCCATTTTTAAGGAAGAAATAAACTGTAAAACTGCTTTCATATACGAATAACACTTACATCCTCCCACAGTAAGGGAACATGACTGAAGTTGCCAAGATAAAGAGAAAAATCGGGAAAGTCCAGGATGAAGGTTGCCTGAGAAGGCTTCGTGTGGCCAGTTTGTCTGTATGCATGATGAAGCATTCTTTTAATCACAAAAATCACAAAATAATTTGCCCATGGGACCATCCTTGCTTAATGCAAAGGATGGATGGATGGTTCTCACCGAATGAAAACCTATTCTGTGCTTTGTTTTCCTCTTCACAAGTGATCCTATCCCTCATTTACAGCTTACTGCACAAGCCCTGCTCGGAAAACGAACACACTGATGTTTTTTATGGGCTCTTCCACATTGCTCATCATTGCAGCCTTGACTTTCTTAAGAACTATCAAAGCATTTATGTTTACAATAGCACTACGAGGGGAGGGCTGACTTGGCTCCAATTTAGACACAAGAGAAATTCATGTCCAAGCATAACTGCTGACTTTAGGTGTCCATTTGAGGACACCTGGCTTTTCAGGGTACAACAGCATCGCGTTGTACGACGTATCTTTCAAAGTACGGAGATCAACCTCTAGGTGTTTCAAGCATCAGACTGATCTGTCAGATTACCTGTCTTCCACAAAACTTCTGGCTTTGGGTCATTAATTGTCTACAGTAGAATCCACCTCATCTGTTTGGTATCTGCCTGTGTCTTGTTGTGCAGTTCTGGAGATGCTGGAGAAAATGGGCATGTGTCGGGGTGTGACAGCAGGTACTCTGTGACTGTCATCGGGAGGCTGGCTTTGCCTGGAGGTTTTCCTTTTTAAAAACAGCAAAAGCTAGGCAAGATGAACTCAATCCCTGCTGGTTTGTCAAACCCATCCTGCAGGAAAGCGCTACCAACTTCTGCCCTAGCTGTCCACAGCCTGTTCTTACACTCAAGTCCTGGAAGCCCGCTCCTGCACCTCTTCTGTGTTATCTGTGTTGTGGAACTAGAGAGTTAATCCTGAAAACCTGTAAGTACCTTGAGGCTCATGCCTACTCTTAGTGTAATTCTGTGCATGCATCTCTCCCCAGGCGTTATCCTACTGATGTCCTGAAGGCATCATTATATTCCTGAAATCAAAGAAGCTGCATGTGGGAGGAAAAGATAGACAAAGTTCATCAGAACTCCCTGTGTCAGTAAAAGGTAAATAATCGCAGGAGTAAATCACTGCAAGATAAGTCCTTAATTATTTAGGGTTAAACAGCAGCAGCATTATGGAAGCAAAGTAATATTCTGTTAACCACTCGTCCTGGGAATACTCATATAGGAAGATATTATTCTGTGCAAGAAGGGAAGGTAAAACGTGGATTGTGATGCTTACAAACATTTTCAAATAAATAGGAAGGAAAAAAGCATGAACAACAACAACAACAATCTGTCCAAAGCAAGGAAAAAAAAAGAAGCTGTCACAAATTATTTTTTTTAAGTTAATAGTGGTTTCAGCTATTTCAAATATCTCAGAGATACTCCTGCTAATTTCTGTTTGCAATTACATTTCCTTATTTTTTCACCTTTCCTGTCTCACTGTATGAAAACCCTGCGCTAAGCACAGGAAAACTTGACTAACTGGCAGCAGTGAGAGGGTGGAACTGCCTCAGAGGTGACACAAACAAAGTGCTTTCAAATTCACCGATCAAACTGGCTGGGAGGAAAAAAAAAAAAAAGATATTAAAAAAATTCTTCAATTCCTTTCTTGTATACTCTGCCTTCCAGAAAAAATGAGTCGTTGAAAACCTTCCTGGGAGGAAAAGGACATACAATGTAAAAAAGGAAATTGGTCTTGCATTTCTGAATTCGTGTGCCAGATACATGTAGATGTAATACATGTATCTTACATACGGATGTAATTCCCATCTCTATCAGCTGAAAATATAAAATATAAAACCACATTCAGACTCACCTCAATTTATACATTGAGAGTACCAGACTGGAATGAGACTGAATTCTCATATTTCAAAATAGTTTTCAACCTCTCCTTTCTATATTTTATCTGATATCCTCTTTTGTGGTCAGAAATAGCAGATGATGTAAACATTTGATCAAGTTCACTAGATTTGCTATGCCACCAAGGTCTACTGACAGACTTTGATGCATACTTCATTAAAGCAGGAAGTGCTTGCGTAGTACACTGACACGAAGCTGTTTCAAATCTCTAGGGAACATCTCTCCATCTTCTCCATGAACCAAGTTCACATATGCATGCATAAACCAGCCAAACTTGCCTATATGGCAGAGGCAGAAAGACACCTTAACGTTCAGATTGGCATTTCACCTTGGTGCAGTTGGGTGCCCGGTTTTAGGGCAATGTCTCAGGTCTTTCACTCTTGACCTGTGAGTGCTGCTCTAAGAACCGCTTTGGAAAGTATTGTGGGAGCACTCGTCTGCTCCTGCTGGCCCTCTGTGTAACCTGTTGTAGCCAACTGTTTAGGGGGTGACACTTTCTCCACTGAAAACAAAACATAAAATTACAAACGGAGCACAGCTGAACACAGCTAAGCCAGTTAGGGAAGCAGCTCTAGGGGAACTCGTGTCCCTAAGCAGCTTAGGTGCCTTCTGAAAATCCCACACCTTTACATTTCATCCTCATGCAAAAAGCAGAAACATCAGGCGCGTACTTTTCAGACAAGAATAACAAACAATCTCTATCAATGGCTGTATCCAGGTAACAAAATCTATATTCGCATTACAAAAACAATCTTCAACCGCAACGTTCGTGTTTTGTAACGTGGGCTATTTTATGTCACAACTCCCTTTTTTATTTTAATTGTGAACATTTTTATCGTGTTTTCTTTTTCATTACATTTCAAGTTGAAACGACGGTTACGGTCAGATGTGTGAAAATTGCACCTCCCAGTTCCACAGACTTTCCCTTCTGACTTTCAGATCAAATCCTTTCAGCTGACAACTCTCAAGCAATTCTCTCTCAGCCTAGTCCCAACACTTGCACTCCCCTGGAAGCTTATGCTTTCTGTCAGCAGTGCACTTGCATCAATCCAAAGTCTACCTGGAGAAGCTTACTATCTTATCCTTTCTGATCCTTGGAAATGTCAAGGCAAGTCTGTAGCCTAAGACCAATCTAATGCTCATAAAACAGAAACCTCTACTGAAGTGAGGCCGACCCTGTAGAAGAAATGCATATAAAAAGTCAGGAAACTCCACGATTACATTTTCACATGCGGAGTTTCTGTCTGCAGCTGTACTTCAACCACTGTGTTTCAGTAGTCACACATTTGCTAACACCTCGAAAAAGTTCATCTGTAATGCTGTCACTTGTAACCGGTCCAATTATCTCTGCTCATTCAACAATGAAAAACACAGTCTCCTATAAACGGCCTGGACACAAAAGTTGAGCATCCTTGGAGATAAAAAACACAGCAAGACCTTATTCAAGATTCCTACACAAATGAGTAAGTGGGCAGAATGCAGCCCCTTGGTGTAGCGCACAGGGACTAGAAACACATCTGATTCTGACCATCAAGGGCTACCAACGTGGCTACAAACACGCACTTACACAACAAGTATTTCCTTAGAACACATCAGGAGACTGTATCAAGCAGACTTGATACAGACATACTATCAAGTAGCAAGGCAATACAGACCAAATGTCTCTCTGCCACCCTCTGCTCTAAGGTGAGTGGTGTGGCTGCCACGAGTTAGGACTTTACAGCGATATGAAACTGAATCAAAAATGCAATTAAGAGGTTTTTGAAAGATGAACAAACATGAACTGCACCAGCATATGGCATTTATTAGATGAAGAAATGGGTCTGAAGAGCAGAGCAGGCTTCCAAAAGCATAAAGTTATTCTTTGTGATCTTCGGAATTTCACAGCCACTTCGGGGCTGAGAGTGTCAAAACAATCTGCCAGCAAAGCCTGGATACACCCAAGGAGACATTCAAAGGGAAATGCGATAGCATCAGCAGAGGAGCTCAGTTATACAAAAGGAGAGGTGTGGCTGAACCACAACTTTTGTGATTCACATCAAGGCTTTCCCAAAGTTCAGAGCTGCGCTATCTGAGGATGGTACAGACCCAGAGCCACCAGGAACACACGGTTATTTTGACAACCTGCTGCACTTGAACGGTAAGGACAAAGGCAAAAAGAGCGACGACAAGACAAGGCGGGCTCACCAGAGTGCGTCCTGAGGTGTCCTGTGAGGGCGTCCCTCCGTCGGCAGGCATAGCTGCAGAAGGGACATTTGAATGGTTTCTCCCCAGAGTGCAACTTGATGTGCCTCAGCAGGTTCCCCTTCTGGGTAAAAGAAGCTCCACATTGGTTACAGTGGAAGGGCCGTTCACCTGGAAGGGAAATGGAAGGGACAGAGTTGTCACGAAACACTGGAAGATGTTATCCCACTTTTCCTAAGAGTGCCATCCTACATAGGCATGGTCCCCACCCACCACCACCACATGGCACTTGCTGAAGTCAGGGGCCATCTCTTTTGCACAAAGGGCAAAGCCTCCGATAAGGATTTGGGGCTCTTTCCTTCTGCAGCATCAGCTTGGGCTTTCATAAAGTTCTCCACCTTGGAGGCTTTTATCCTTTATAAAGGATGAGCTCTGCTCAAAATTTAAATCCACAACTGTGGTTTTGTGGTATTTATCTCTATGGTTTTGCACTTTTTGTTTAGTATAGGTCCAATCCACACGAGTATTTAGACCTGACTGTAACAATTGGATTTGGACAGATGTTAAGGTCTTTGCTTCAACCCAAATGTTCTGCTTACACGACACTTTAATTGCAGTCCCTTTTTAAAGGCTGCTTTGCATTGCTAGAGTGCTATGAAGAGAATCGATGTAAGTGAGGATCAGGACCACAAGCTTTGGGCAGCAGCAAACATTGAGAAAAATCTCAAACCATTAAAGAGTGAAATAAGGAAATTTGTGCTCTAAGTACAACTCATTCAAAAGACTTATTTGACAGAAAAAATAAATAAGCAGAAACTCGAAACTCTCCACCTTACCCTCTCCCTTCACCCCATGCACTCACACACACATACGCAAAACATATTTTGAGGTTAATCCTTCATATTTGCCCTGCACGGTGGGGACGGGGTCCATAACAGCAAAACCTCATTTTCTTTTTTATTATTATTCAGAGAAAAACCTCTGACAAACGCAGGTTTTGTGAAGTATTATCAAAACCATACTCTCTGACAACATTTGTTGAGGACACTCAGTTTGTTCCAGCGTTCTTGGGCACGCAGTCAACTCGAATCATCTACTTACATCCCACTGGGTACAAGGCAGATCAATAGGGCACAAGCATATACTCGTGCTGGCCACTTGCCTAAGCGCTTCGCTGCAGCTGCGCTCTAGATGCTGAAATGTTTTCACCAGCTAGGGCCCCCATTCTACAAGGTCTTCAACATCTGATTTCAGATGTATGCAGTCTCATTCATTTTTTTCAGCGTATCACCTATTACAGAGCCTTGGTCAATGCCTGGTGGGACTTCCTGAGGTTGAATTCACAGTTCTCGTGAAAAACAAACATGTTCTATGATCTGTCTCATCCCTCCAAAGCCTTTTTCAATTGCTTTAAAACGGTTACTGCCTTGCTGGACAAAATTAATGCTTTGCTTTCATCCAAGTAGTTCATGTGTCCAGTGTAAAGTCCACCATGTGTCTATTGATTCAAATGGAAAGAAAGGGCAGAAGAGACCTCTTACAGATGTCCACAAGCAATTCTTACTTCAGTGGCTGAAATCACTGCCAGCAGCACGGTCCCGCCAGGAGGGCGGCAGAAGGCAGATGTGCCTTATCTGCCACATCTCTGCAACTTCACATGCGTGGAAATTACATCTGCAACCACTGCAAATGCACCGTACTCAGGTTCCTACAGTCTGGCCAAGAATGTTATGGAGTAATGATGAAAAAAAAAATCAGGGCATAAAGCTCTTCTTCCACTGTGCTGAACATGAGCTCATTGGAACTGATAAAGAGTTTGCGGTTTCCCTTTTAAACTCCCACATTATACTTAAAGGATCTGATTAGCCATTATCTTCTTTTATATAATTTCAAAGTGTCCATAACAGAGATACGTAAAGAGACTGCAGTAGAAAAATATTTGGTTATTTTTTCTTCTCTGTTTTGCTTTCGCTGCCTGAGAAAACAGGCAAAACCCCTTCCTTTAACACGTTTCTCAGTATCCAGGAATGATTGCTTCAGTTTCAAGATGACAACATTAAAGAAGGTAGCGAGTTTCTTACCAAGTCTAAAGTCTTGCCTTTTACTCCTGCTCTGTGTAAAACTATGCAGTTAATGTGTTTTACCTACTTTGATATTATGCAGGACGCATATGAGCGGGTATTATTCCTCAATAAACTGGCAGCTGAAGAGATGCTGAAAGCCTTTGGTCAGGACTCAAATAGCCCCTGCACTACAGTTCAGTGGCAAAGAGGACATGAGAACACTCACCACAAAGTCACTGATAGTCTGCTCCTCTCTTGCAACAGGCAGAATCTGCTACAACAGCACATTACCTTAAATAACCTTTGAATCTATTTAAAGCCAGCATGAATTCGTTTTTCTCACTGGCTTAATTCTGAGTAAATAACTGCTTTCATCTGTTCGTTACACTTTTGTCCAATCACTCAATGCCTGCTCCTTGTTTAAGCTGCAGGCTTGTGGGATGACTGTAATTTCAGTCACACCTTCACACCATTGATTAGTAACTTTTACATTTAGCACAGTTAACCCAAGAGACAATTACCCAACAGAAGGGTGCACAAGAAAAAAGGAAAAACTGAATAAGAAGATGATTTTGCTGTTTTTCCAGCAAAACCTCTGCTTTCAAGCTCTGCTGCCTGATGCCCACTCCAGATACTTGAGTACCCGCCTCCTTTTTCACTTCAACGTCTCGAGAAGACTGTTTTCCCATTATTCCTCCTGCTGCCTTTTCCTAGTAGGTTTGCAAGCAGTTCTCCAGTATTACTATTTCCTAATAACAAAAGAACAACCTTGAAATCCTTATTCGCTCGCCTTACACTTCTGTGATTCTGTGAAAAGTTTTTATTCATGGGCTGATACCAATCACACTTCAAACCAAACATCCGCTCACAGAATTCTTTACCTACATACATTGCTTCTCTATGTGGCAGTCCCTGATGGTGTTTAAAATGTTCTCCTGTCTTTGGGGCTGACAGCAGCACAGACACACCAGAAACTATACACCTATTAGACAAGCAGCACACACAGAGGCTACTGATAATGAGAAGCATGGTGTGTATTTCACAGATAGAGCTATCTGTGTATTTATTCTTTGACTTTATAAGTCTATATTGTTTTATTAAAAGAAGAACTCCTTAGGAGGAGGACATTACTTTTGCTTTTCAACACTGAAAACTATGTGACTGCAAAATATCTTCAGTCTACTCTAAGAATCAAGCCTTTTCTCAATTTTAGAGCTAAACCAGGGCAAAAAAAGTCAAACCTCAGTGATTAAAAAAGTTTCTGAGTGAGGAGAGGGGGAGGAACAGCTAACCAAACAAAAAAGATGTTGCTTTTCAACTACAGATTTAAGATCTAAAGGCAGACAGAACCAAGAATGCCTGAAAAGCCTTGTTCTCCAGCACATCAATCTATCTAAAGTTACTTCAGGAACAGACAAGGTAAGGTAAGCTGGAGCTGCAAAATATTACCTTCCATAAAGGCCTGCGCCAGGGAACTGCCACGATAACTGAACTAAATTAATAAATAAATAAAACCATAGGTATTTATCATTTTACAGTTGAATAATGTATTAATTAAAAGGTATAATTTCAAATATTTACCTCTAAATTACAGTAAAATACTGCTGAAGCTTCACAGTTCATTGTTCAGCACGCATCCATTACAGCTATGTCTCCTCCAGGAAAAATAACAGTGAAATATTACCGCTCTTTAGCTACACCAGGATCTAAAGTACACAAGTTAACTTGCTGTTGTGTAAACAAATCCTGAGATGAAACGTGAAGTGGACCAATGGAGTCAGGGTTATTGGCAAGACACGGCCCTTTCAGAAGCATCTTTAATACATGGCAACTGGCTGAAGATTTCACAGCACAAGCTGTGAACGGTGCCTGGCTGATACAACCCGAAACCAGGCGAATGAACTGATTAACTTCCTACTAATAGCTCTCATATTTTACTCTATGTAAGTCAAATGGTACCTCAAAAAGCAAAGCAACTTCTTTTTCTGCTTAATTGGAAGCTTCCCTGCACAAAAACTCTCCTTTACCGCCTTAGCACGGAAGTGCTGCGCAGAAGTTTCAGTATGAGTTATCCTTCTTTGAATCTCATACTGGTGCAAAATACACCAGTGATATTTTCTGTATCAAAACAGAAATTTAACTGAGGACAAAGAGCCTGCAGATCTTGCAACGAAGGAGACTGAGATTTTCATAACCCTTGCCTGGTAACTTTTGCCCCTTTGAAATCAAATGGAGCGGCTCACAAAATAATACATCGTAATGTCCTCGTTAACAGCAAGGCCTGGCTATTTCTGCTGCAGTGCTCAGGTCTCTTCCTGGGAATGTTTTGATTACTTTCTCTATTTTTTTTTAACAAAACACTGGTTTTAAAGACTCTTCACAGTAACAAGAAAAGCCAGGATAGAGTTCACCTAAATGTAAGGACCAGGTCCAATATACTGCAGTGAACATCTGCTCTGGTTAAATGCATATCTAACAGCTCAGACCTTTTTGTTTGGCACGTACTTTTGATGTGCAAAGGACAGCTTAGGTACTTCTCAAACAGGAGAGTTTTATTTTTCAACCTTTTAATGCAAAATTACTGTGCCCATGCTGCCATCAGGAAGTATTTCTCATACAAATAATATTGGTTTTTACCCTTCTGTAGTAGGCTCGTTGTTAATATTCAGTTAAAATGAAACATTTCTCCTGATTCATCAGATGCTGCAACTGCTCTGACTCTGCTCTGTCCCAGGAGCACAAGTGAAATATTAGCTGTGCTACCAACATACTGATGGGCAGAGAGTTGCAACCTGCCTGTACCCAAGCAAAATACAGAGCACCAGACTTTGCTCCACTTCTGCATTTCTTATTCTGGGGACTATCATGTCTCCGTATCTACTTACTGTTCTAGCAGATCCACTTAAAAGGCTGCATGTCACTCAAAATCTGTGATTTCATGAGGTTTTTTTGTTGTTGGGAAAAACCTGCTTTCAGATAGTGAACTTTATTACACAACAGTAGTGACAAATCCCCCATCAAAAATTCCTGAGAAACCCTAGGCGATTTCCAAGTGCACTCTGCACATAAATTTATGTCCATATTCTTCAGAGAGAAAAATCCTTTAAGTGAACTAGTAAAAATATCAGAACAGTTTAGCTACCGAGTACTGCAAGTAAAACACATCCTTGTGCAGAGAGTGATTCTGGAAATCTAAGCCTTCCTTCCTTACGCTTAAGCAGAAAATGAGACTTTTCCAAAAGTTAGATTTAGGAACTTAAGTAGAAAACATCCGTTGTAGAAATCTGGCTCTGCAATTTCTGATTCAGTGCCAAGTTGATTCATATTGCAAGAGGTAGGAGCCTCTACTTGGTTACAAATTACCAATTAAACAAAATAAAACCTTTCTACTTGGGGGGTTGGACTGGATGATCTTTCGAGGTCCCTTCCAACTCCTGATACTCTGTGACACTACAAGACTACCACAGGCAGTCTTGAGATAACTGTAATGTGTTAGTATGACCATTGGTTTAACTTTGTTTCTGGTTAGCTGCTTCAGGCGTAAAAGTCTTTTACCCTGAACAGCATGGTTGGGTTTTTCCTAGTTTATTACTTGTGTGCCATAAACTTGTACTCTGCAGGAAAACAAATGAAATAGCATTCAGAGTTCCAGTGTTGCGTATGCTGAGTTATATCGCTATGGATGCTAAAGCAGGACTTCAAGATTTCCCTCAAGGGCATATAATGCATCTCATTTTACTAACTTTACAGTTCCAAAATGCACATGGAGCGCAAGTGAAGATCAGAGACTCTCCTGCAGCTTATCACTCCCAAAAGGCCTAAAAATAACTTAGCAGCAGCCCAAAGTGAGAGCAGGGCAAGACTGCTACCCCTGCTGCATCCTGCCCTGTACCCAAGGACCCCCGCTGCATCCACACAGAGGACACATTCAACCACTGGGTGTTCTTGAAACAATGAGGATGGTCCCAATCCTCCCTTAGAAACAAAAAGTGCTTCAGACTCCAGCAGTGGACTGGATAAAGGATTGGACATTATGGTGGAGGAAAACAAAACAACAAAAAAACCCAAAACACAACGCACAGTGCAAGGGAGAGCAACACGTGGGCCTTGCAGATCACAGGGGCAGCAGCACAGCTTTACCAGCATTTCTGCTTTGCCAACAATGAAGAGTGAGGAAATTTTAATTCAGGCCCACTAGCAGAAAGCCTAAAAAGGTAAGAAATCACTGGAGTTCCTTTTCATTACCTCAGACAAATTGCATTATTGACCTTATCTTCTTCCTCTCCCCTTCCCTTAACAACCCCAAGCACGAGCCCCTGGAGCATCCAGTGGCAATATTATGTGACCGGTCATCTCCTGCAGTAACAAAAAAAACTCTGATCAAGACACTGCAACTCGGGGCACGTGCTGTGGAATATGAAGTTTGGGCCAGAGGAAGACAGTATGGAAAAGGAGGAAAACAAATCAAACCTGACACGTGCTATTTTTCTGACACGAGGATGTGGCACGTGAGGGAGGGGGTGGGGGGTTACCCCGCTCACTAAAGCGGAGACTGCACCACGCTTATTTCCCACATCGAGCGTTTTATTTATTTTCTGTCAGCGGTGACAAATAAATAGAAAGGCCTTCTCGTGGTGCCTGTGCAGATGACAAAAACTCTTCACCTGAACTATCAGCCTTTCAGAGAAACGTTGCGTTCGGCGGGGTCGGATGAGCGATGCTGAGGGCTCCGTGACGGATGTGCCGTGGGCCGGAGCATCGCTCGCAGCACGTGCACGAGGCAGCGCTCGTGCAGATTTGAAGAGCGATGGGAAATCCCCACGCTGGTCTCTCATGGAACGGGTGACTGCAGGCATCAGAGGAAACGGATGTTCCAGCACATGACGATGAGCTACGGGACAGCGAGCGTGTCTTCTCTGGCCTCAGCCACGGCACAGATTATTTTCTCCATCCCCGTATCTGTTTGACTGAACTACCACGACGTGGCAGGGGAAGACAGTTGCTCCTCAGGAACAGAGGAACAACGGCTGGAGAAAACCGTGCCCCTTTCCGTGCGTAACACAGCCAAAGCCATATGGCGCAGCTTCTCACAAAGCCTGGGTTCATGGCGCAGGGAAAGCCACACTCTCGTCCCAGCAAACACGCAAATTACAGCCTCTCCTATGGACCACAGCATTTAGTGTGATTTATACAGAATGCTGACAGGTTTTTTGGGAAGCGAGGAGGACTTCAGTTTTTGCCAATGCAAACAACTGGCCAGATCGTGCTTTGGTTGCGTACAGATAAAGAAGAGAGTAAGGCGGGATTCAGCTCCCAAAACATACTGGAATTGGTTTCGAGAGGTAAGGATTTACATGCCAGTTGCATTAGCTGATAAAGAATATCATCCGTTTCCACTCACTAGGGACAACCTCCCTTCCCTCCACCATTCTCCCTAGGGCTGCAAAACCAGACTACCCACAGGTCAGGGCTCATTCCAGAGCCAGGGCCAGCCCAACGTGCCCAGCTGCTGAGGAAGTGGCAACTTATTTTAAAATACTGCACTTTAAAAGACAGATAGCAGTATAGTAAAAATACTCTTTAAAATCAAGGATGTGGAAATCTTCTCCTTCTGTTGTGGACAGTGAAGTAGCAGCAAGTATTAAAAAACAAACAAACAAAGTGGGGGGGGTGGAAATCTCCCGCAAATTTTGCCAACTGGTTTACCGAGAGCAGAGCACCGAGCTGCACGTTAAAAGGAATGCCATTTCTATATGCTTGAAATCATCTGTATAGAGCAATACATCACAGCTCCTCTGCTCAGATGGGAAAAGAGTCAGAGCTCGACGAGGAACCAGCAGTAGCCCGAAGGAAAAAGCTACCAGTTATGCAATTCCTACCCATGCACCCGCATACAGCGATTTTCTTCTGTTCGCTTTGAATTTGCGTGTTGTCTTTAACATGAAAAAGGCAGCTTGTCTGCATTTCAAAGATGTGCTAGTTATTCAGTATCTCAAAAAACGCAGACCATGTAATTAAGTACCTAAATCTAAATTTAGCAGGTCTAATTTAGCCGCTCAAGTTCAAATACGTGGACTCTGATGCACCTACAATACATATGCTCAGATACGTGCAAGCGCCAAGGAAAACTTTTAGGGAGGTTGAGAGCTGGGGACTCAGCCTGTTACATTCTCTATTCTCTATTCTCTTTGGCTGTCCTAGTAATAGCATGTCAAATTGTTAATCAAGATTTTCGTTCTCCAGCTAATGCTTTTCACCTGTCGTAAGTGCTATCTAAAACCATGAATGCATCATAAAAGATACTGCAATGCTTTGCATTATACATTTCTGTTAAGTTATTATCAATACAACTCATATACAGGGCTATAACTATGTAATAGATATGTATTCTTTCTCTGTACAGAAATTCTGTTGATTTCTTTCCCATGAAGAGCACACTACTTGACTGCAAACTACCAGGTTCACAAAGGGATTACACAGAGTCTTTACTACTCTACCTTAAAACTCCACTTTTCTTTCTGTATCTTAGCAGATATCTCACAGGCAGTGTGAGTCTCTCACCCCATTAAATAACAGCAGAGAAAGATTAAAAAAAAAAATAATCTTACATTTTGTCCAATAAATGTGAAGAACAAACACCCACTGAAGCTCCAACACAGAAATCTGTCCTTAACCTTAACAAGATTTAAGTGTGCATCTTAAATTAAGCACATATTGTAG
The DNA here is from genome assembly GCF_000695765.1 of Mesitornis unicolor. Lineage (NCBI taxonomy): Eukaryota > Metazoa > Chordata > Aves > Mesitornithiformes > Mesitornithidae > Mesitornis > Mesitornis unicolor. Next base: position 68,928 of record NW_010190335.1, read on the forward strand.
CACTTCAGGTGACTTAGATGTGCTTAAATCTCATAAAAGTTAAGCACAAGCTTAAGTGCTTTTTTGAATCAAAGGCTCTGCCAAGTAGACCTCTGCAAGACCAGAGAGCATCATCTTCTGGCATCACCCGTACTTTTATCTTGTTGGAAGTAACTGAGAAGCAGCAGAGGCAAATGAGTACCAGCCTCTTGCGCACCCCTGTTCGTCTATTAGCTAAAACCCTCCTGAAATTCCCTGTTTTAAACTTGAGGCCTCATCTTTCAGGCCCCATCAATTATCACCTCTCAAAGGTTTTGTCTGCCTCTTGAATTGTCAGATTCATAAGCCTAGTAAGCTGTTTTGGTCTCCAAACAGTAGTAGTACTACTACTACTAGTAATAGAAGTTAATGATAGGTAAGTTCAAGCATTGAAAGATGCCACAAAAATGGTACTTGGATGGCGAGGGGGAGCCAAGTGTTAGCTCACAGGAGTGGTTCAAGTGAGGTTTCCCTGACAGAGCTGTCATGTCATGAGCTGCAAGCCCACCCCAGCATCAGGCTCGTTAGTTAATGAGTGTCCCGTGAGGGGTTTGCTGAGCCACCAGCATCGTGCCCAGCCACTTGCAAAGGAGGTGTGAGATCCCCAGGAACCTGCTGGCATTGTCCACCCGGGACCACCTCCAAGGGAAGACCATCTCAGGCTTACCTTAAAGGCTCAAAAGCTTTGCACATGTGCTCACAGGAACACAAACACACACACATCTGCATATCAGAGAATGACTCTCACCATCTCGCACCTGGTCCAGAACAGAGAAAAAGGCAATTTCCAGACTTGCGTGCTGTTTTTAAGAACCAAAGGCTGGAAATCAACAAGAAGGAAGCCCCACGCTTGCCAGAAACCACCAGAATCTGTGAAGCAGGAAGAGAACCAAACCAACAAAGCCCATCCTTCCCCTCCCCAGCCTCCTGCTACCCCATGAATGAAAAGGGAAGAGAGAAGAGTTGTCAAGTAATATCAACATCAGATGCCGCAGGCAGTCATCAGGTTTTCTTTCAGCTGCTTACCAGTGTGGCTCCTTTTATGTACCATTAGCACATTGGGCCCAATGCAAACCATGCCACAGACGTCACATTTCAGTTTACCATTCGGAAGCCGGATTCCTCCCTCGCTCGATAGCTCCTGGATCTTTCTGTTATCCGCCATCTCGTTACTCTCAGTGAGGGGCTCTTCCAGGATGCTTCCTTCATCATGAGCCCTGATCTCATCTTCCTGACTCAGGGCCTTCCTGTCACATTCCTCATCACTTTGCATTTCTAGCTTTACTGAATTTGCTGAAATTAAAAAAAAAAAATAAATAAAATTTAAAAAATAATTAAAAACGTGTATTTTCTAAGTTCCAAATCGCTAATATAATGAGAAATTTTTACTGTTATCAATATTAAACCACAGCCTCGAAGCTCAAACCAACACAAGGACCTCATGGTGGTGATGGCACAGGTTAGAACTGCATGTTTCTTCAAAGGCTTATTTGTTTGTTTTTAAATTCCTAGCTTCTGTCCCTATTTTACACCTTAGAAAGTAAGGCACAGCATGCTCCAGAGACCTACCAAAAGTTGCAAAGATGCAGCAGCCTTAAGAACCGACCTCCTCCTTCTCAGCTTGAAACACAGTAGCTCCCCTCCCTTCCAGGGGCCTAAGTTACAGGAGCAAAGGACATTGCCACAGCTGCTTCTTCCAGGCCTCTCCTGCCTCATGCACCACATGGTTTCTAAAGCCAGGACACTGCACCACCACTGCTCGTGAAAACAAGCACCCTTTGCAGGCAGGATCGGTCAAAATGCAGGGACCTAGCGCAGACTTGCGCGCTGTGTCGGTAATCTCCAAATCAACCCGCTTGCGTGGGCAGGTTTCCTCATGGAGGGGAGACCGATCTCTGGATGGGCCTCTAGTGCTTTTTTGCTACCATCTTCTGATCCATGTGAATGGGACACTGCCAAGGCAAACAGGTCTGAAGGGGTTGTTTAGCCTGGAGAAGAGAAGGCTGAGGGGAGACCTCATCACCACCTACAACTGCCTCAAGGGAGCTTGTAGAGAGGTGGGTGCTGGTCTCTTCTCCCAGGTGATGGGGGATAGAACAAGGGGAAACGGCACCGAGCTGTGCCAAGGGAGGTTCAGGTTAGAGATAAGGAGGAAGTTCTTCACTGAGAGGGTCGTCAGAAGCTGGAACAGGCTGCCCAGGGAGGTGGTGGAGTCACCATCCCTGGATGTATTTAAGGAGCTGGTAGATGAGGTACTTAAGGATATGGTTTAGTGGGTAGACAGGAACGGTTGGACATGATGATCTCAGAGGGCTTTTCCAACCGAGCGATTCTGTGTGATTCTGTGTGTGAAGACCTATGCTGCTAACTTATTGATATTTGCAAGTTAAGTAAGTGCAGTTGAAACTCTTTCATAGCTGTCTGTTAGACTGATGGGCTCACCACTGATTTCGGTGATCCTCAGGTCACAGGATAAATCTCTGCTAGGAAGAGCTTGTGCGATCAGCAAACCTTCAAGGAAAATGAATGCATGACACTTTTTCACATAGGGGTGTCGGTGCAGGGGTGCTTTAATCACCAGACATCCCTGTTTCACTGCCTCGATAGTTGGTCAAAACTGCCAAAAGGCCTGTCCCACAGTCACACTCTCCATCCACGCTGCCAGCCAGAAGGCAAGCCCACGTGCCTGCTTCCCTAAGCCTTGATCCTGCTGAGGGGTTTAAAAAGGAGGTGATTCAGCCTTCATATCTAAGCAGTCTTTGACCTCAGTACTAAGGCCATTAGCACGAGTGCCGGTGACAGCAGTGGACCCGGAGTGCAAATGCATGCCCTGATCCAGGTCGGTGTCTCCAAACCCTGTCCAGGTGTGCTCCAGAGCAGCTGCCCAAGGGGGCCCTGTCTGGGAACCCAACGAGAGAGTCAAGAGTAAATGAGTCTGATCTCCATGAGGAATCATGGCTTCAAACAGCCGGCCTGGAAATGTCAGAACAAACCCTACTGTTAAGACTTCCTCCTTCATCCCCCTTTCTCCTCCTGCCTCAGAATTTACGGTTAAAGAAAACACAAGGTTCCAAGACTGCTGTTGATGCTGCAGCTCTAAATCACTGCTGTTACTCCCAGGCAAAGCTTAATGAACAGGGTAAAGGCACCAGAGACCATACAACAGTAAGATGTTGCTTTTTAATAATAAAAATTGTTGAAACACATCTACTATTCATCAAGGCACTAATGGGAGCTAAGGAATGAAAGTACTTTTACAGCAAACCCCATCCAGAGCAAGGACACAGCCAGATCAGATCACAGCAGACTACTATCAGCACAGGCACCAACATCAAAACAGTCTGCAATTGCAAAATATTTGAGCGATTCATTTACAGAAGAGAATTGATATTTTTGTTGCCAGAGAGATGCATTTATTGCTTAAAAAGAAAAGTAAAAACCAGCACAGACAGGGCTCAAACATCACAGAACCACAGAATCACAGAACATTAGGGATTGGAAGGGACCTCCAAAGCTCATCCAGTCCAATCCCCCTGCCGGAGCAGGAACACCCAGATGAGGTTACACAGGAAGGCGTCCAGGCGGGTTTTGAATGTCTGCAGAGAAGGAGACTCCACAACCTCTCTGGGCAGCCTGGGCCAGTGCTCTGGCACCCTCACTGACAAGAAGAAACATGCCCCAGCCCCAGCCCGTGCCCAGAGCTAGCGTGTGGCTGCGCTGCCCAGGACGTGGGATGGATGTCCCCACCTACACCCGATGTAGTGGAAGAGCTGAGTCCCCTGGGGATGGCTCTCTGCTCCACAGTGCTAACCCTGGCACCAACAGCACACACAGGGATGAAAGCAACCTCCTGCACCCAAACCAGGCTGTGAAAGACACACCGTAAACTTTATGTAACGGCAAACCACTTCTTGAGGACAAGTTACATTTTCCTCAGTAACCACCGCTACCTCAACAAGGGGAGGAAGAAAGGTAGAAACAGGTCACCAGGAGGTTGTTTGCATGGAGCGCATGAAGGACCCTGTCCCACCACAGCAGCAGCAGCAGCAGGAAGCCACGCTATGCTTGTGTGGAGAGCCCAGGGTACGATGGGCAGCACAGCCACCCCCAGCCTCGTGAGCGGGAGGACGCACCCTCAGTGGAGGGGCTGAGCAGAAAGGAGGAAGAGTGGGAGCTCTGCCAGCTCTGCAGGCGGGCAGGGGGAAAGCAGAGGTCCTGGTCCCACCTCCCCGTGGAAAGCACAGGTTGGCGATTTACAGACAACCCGCTTTCAGAGTTAAGGAACGGCAGTTCCCTCTAATAATAGCAGCCTTTTGGGGTATTCAGCAAGACTGAGAATGAAGCCCGAATAAACAGTTTGCTGTCTTCAGAAGCAGGATTTAATACACTTGGCCACACAAGTAGCTAGGGTAGAGCCAGAAATAGCTCCCTGTACTCCTCACCTAAAACCCTGCGTTTCTGCCACAAGCCTGTGGACTCTCCACGCACAGTAATGCAAAAAAATAACCAGAAGACCTCATACCAATTGTGTATATTTATATGTACTCATGAGAGACAGAGAAAGCCTGGTATCTTACGTGTCCTCTTACGTACATAGATTTTTGTCTCTGTTTCTCTGACATGGAACAATAAACCGAAGTAAGTACTGAGCACCACAAGTTCCCATTCAAGTCTGTGGACCTCTGACTGCTCAACACATATGGAAGCAAGGCTGGAAGAGCTTACAAACTGGAAGATCACTTACTTTATCTTGCCTTAGAGTTTCTTTCTGCTGAATGATGGCTTTCATCCAACAGGATAAACAGCACAACAGAACAGAGTGAGCCGTTTGCTGAAATGCAACCTTCCAAAACACAGCGCTCCCAAATTCCCACTAACGTTGCTCACAAAGCCCAAGTAACTCACGTTGCATCTCTCACAATACCCCAGCTATTCTGCAGAGTTGTGCAGGCTCATTTTACTCTTCTTGCTTCCCTCACCTTCACATATACAGAGACCTTTGCTGCCGCTTTCAGAAACCCTGCGCTAGCTCTGTTGCTGCGGGAAGGTTTCCTTCCTGGGACTGGCTGCAGGTCTCCAAGGGCAGGAGCGCTGGTGCAGCAGGGATTTCCTCAGCTCATTGCAAGTGGTTTGCTAATCAGGTCATCTCCGTTGCCTTCTATCATACTGGTGTACGTATCAGGCTTCTGCGGTAGCTTGCGCACAAACAGACGTTTAAATTGTATGTAGTTTGTTTTCTCTGTTTGGGCCTTTGAAACTGCAATCATTTTGTGGCCCTGTCTTTGGTTTCACCTACAGCCTCAGAACTCAGAGAGAAGAATAATGAACTCTGCTGCAAAGAAAACAAGAAATATTCAAGGGAAGTTTATGGCTATCCTGCACCTTACACAAGTCTGCACGTCAAATTTCGCTCTGGGTTCCCTTGCCTTTCTTGTTCACGCGCTTGCTAAAAGCGGCAGGCTTTCTCATTCCTTGGCAAAGCAGAGCAAAATAAGTAAATGGAAGAATTTTTTAAAGTTTCTGGCACTTTTCCTCAAAATCACAGAGATAGCAGGGATAAGCTGTAATCCAGCCCGCTGCAAAAGATGAACCTGAAGTCAAAGCGTTTCCTTCCAGTTAACACAAGTTCCTTCCACATTTCCCCAGTCCAACACAGCACCTCACGGGAAGAGAGAGGTGAGCAGCCACAAAAGCTTCTACCTATGAACACAAAGCTAAAGGCACATATTCACCAGACTACACAGCAATGTTTTGTTTCGGGTTTTTTTTTTCCCCTCTTAGAGCACCAACCAGCTGATCCTGAATCACACTTTATCCTGAGTGGCCAAATTGAATACAATTATTGTTAATGCCTCATAAGTGCTAATTAAACTGCAATTCCCTGTTAAACAGCATTTTGGCAAGTTTTCAGTACCAAAATATTTCCGTCACCCACAAATTAGTGTGGCTACAAACCAGAAGTTGGAAGATCCACCTACAAAAAATATTCCTAGTATTTCATCCTCTGTCATGGAAATTTGTTTCCCTCAAAAGTGAGATCTGGGGGGAAAAAAAAACAAAACCAAAAACCCTCCTGTCTTGCTGAGGGATTTGATCCATAGGTGGGGAATAAATTAAAGCCTTGGCAATCTTTTTCTTAAGCAAGCAAGCCAGAGTGCAATCCCTACTACAGAACAAAATTCCTTTGGTCCAACACAGCCGGGAGCAAGCAGCAGCACTGTGCCCCTCTGTCTCCTCCACTGTCTGCTGTCCTAGGTCGTTGCTTATTTTATCTGTGGCCTTGGAAAACCAGGCTGGCCACTGTCACCGAGGGTTTGTGGTCTCCAGCTAGAGGTCAGCCCTTCCTGGCAGCAGCCATGCACCACCAGCGTCTTCCTGCTGTCCCCGGAGCAGCAGAAAAAGCAAGGTTGACCCCTTGAGCCCTCCCACGCCTCTTCCCCCCTCCCTCTTCTCTCGCCAGTAGGAAACAGAGCTTTGGCCCAGCTTCAGATACTCATCCTTGAGGAGGCAAAATTCAAATCTGCCACCCCCAAAGAGCCTTGGGGTGGCTCTGTGGGCGAACACAGCGAAGGACGTTTGCGGCTAAGGCGGACACAACGTGTTCTCTAACCAAAGTTGTCTGATAATGAGGACAGGTGGTGCATTCGCTCTCCCAGGGTCTGCTGCAGATTCCCTGTCCTGAACACCATATAATGCAATACTCAAAGCCTGCGTAATGTGTCTGTCTTTACCCCAGGATGCAGAGAAATTAAGGCATTGTTACTTCCCTCTGGAAAATGAGACCGAGCTTTAACTGCACTGACAGGCAGCGACAGCACCTTCTGCGCTTTGTCTTGTCAATGGTCAGTGACACCGTCTATTTTAATCGTGAACTTCTCCTAAGCAGTGGATTAATGACATTGCTAATTGGCAGTTAGAGATGAACAGAAAATGACCCAGCTTCTCATGTGTTCTGAACCTGGGTACCCAGTCCTTACACATCGCAAAACTCAGATGTGGGATGTTTCTATACTATGAAAAGCAGTCAGGAATGGTGAGTGGAACGCAGTTAATTTTAAGAGTTGGAATGGCAAACTGATAACTGTTTCATAAAATTAAAATTAAAATTAAAGGGAGTGGCAGGGTGGGCAAGGAAGAACTCTTCCATCTTGACAGATTTTGAAAATTCAAGGTAAGGAATGCCAAAAGCTGGAAACAATGAGCCCTGACTCCTGTTCAGTCCAAGAGCACTCGGGTAGCAAAAAAGGTCCTCACAGAGGGTGTTTACACCACTCCAGAAGTGTGGTGAGACTTGAAAGTATGTTTAAACATGCATTACTCCTGGAATGGTACATAAAGGGGGTCTTAGCAAAAACAAAACTTCATCTTTGAGTTTCTTGTTGCTGGTAGAATTTGGCCTTTAATTAACAAGGCTTTTCAAGTTCATTTTGGCTTAATTGAGAGCTATTAATTGTGTAAACAAGGGAGTGCAAATCTTCCCTTTTTAAAAAGGCGCACATAAAAAGGGTGAGAATGCCAGCCCAGCAGTGGCAGAACTGAGCAAGGAATCTGCTCTGCTGTCAACCTATAGACATAAAGTACTTGGCAAACAGGTTGACATTAAAAAGCAAATTAGCTGGAAATTATATTTAGCTCCCGAGGACAAAAGCAAACAGATCCTGTGCTGCACTGGTGCAAAACAGGTATCTCTCCAAAGCTGCGTAGGTGTGATGCTGAGGAGTAAGGAGGGTCGGGTCTGCTCAAGACATTGGCAGCACATCTGCTGCTTTGGGGTTGACAACCGTGATCTTCAGGAGAAAGGAAGACATTTCTGAAATGACACCTGCGGGCAACGCTGCCTTAACAACACCGTAATGGAAAAAGTTTCAGTGGGGCGTCAGAGAGGTGTATGTCAAGGGAGCCAGTTCTGCTTTCACAGTAGATTGAGGCTTTCTGGATGCTTCGAGAGAAGTGAAGCTGTAGCTGGATGGAACAAATGAGGGTGAATGTCACCTGCGAAGAAAGGGGAATTACCCAAGGCCTTCCTCCAGTCAAGCGACAAAAGCCAAATCAGGGCCTCTTCTCTTACCCATGGACATCCCCGATGCTGGGTGTCAGATTTGTTTATCACAAGCTGCCAAAGATTGAGCATTTGGCCACTGCACCAGTGCGAATCTTAGATGATGACACCACATTGTCACGGTGATCTCAGCAGGGTTACGTCCATTCGTAACAGTTAAACCAAGTATTTAATGACTAATAAAAAGAATCACAGAATCACAGAATCGCTCGGGTGGAAAAGACCTCCGAGATCATCACGTCCAACCGCTCCTGTCTACCCCCTAAACCATATCCCTAAGTACCTCGTCTACCCGCTCTTTAAACACATCCAGGGATGGTGACTCCACCACCTCCCTGGGCAGCCTGGTCCAGCTTCTGACGACCCTCTCAGTAAAGAACTTCCTCCTTAGCTCTGACCTGAACCTCCCTTGGCACAGCTTGGTGCCGTTTCCCCTTGTTCTATCCCCCATCACCTGGGAGAAGAGACCAGCACCCACCTCTCTCCAAGCTCCCTTGAGGCAGTTGGAGGTGGTGCTGAGGTCTCCCCTCAGCCTTCTCTTCTCCAGGCTAAACAAGCCCAGTTCCCTCAGCCGCTCCTCATCAGGCTTGTTCTCCAGACCCCTCCCCATCCTTGTGGCTCTGCTCTGAACACGCGGAGGGAAAGGAAAGATTTAGGAGCTCTGTGCCGAGTTCTTTCCTGCATGCTACAAACGGGATTCTTCAAGCCCACATAGAAGTGGTTAATACGCCAGAAATTCAGTGAGAAATGATCGGCTTATTTAGGCATCCTTCGAAATTTTTAGTTTTCACATTGAAGAATCTCAGTTTAATCCTGATACCTCCGAAGTCAATTTAAACTCTCGCTAAATGCAACGGAATACTTATTTCATGTCTTCTGGAGGTGGTGTGTGCAGTAAGTGTAGACTAACAGGTCTGTTACACCCAAGGTTAGTTTAAATTAGGATGTGGTTGCACAACTAAGCCAAGCTTCAGTCAGGCTTTAGCTGACACAAACAGTGGTTGCCATCCTCTCGTTCCCCAACCTGTTCCATTTTTCATACTGGCCCCAGTGCTCGTGGAACTGGGTGGTAAGCTGGTTGAAAACTAGCCTTCCTGAGATAAATCAGCCATCATCAGGCCCCTGACCAGGCGTACTGTGCCACCACAAGAACCAGCTTTGGCTGATGTGGAGCAGCATCCTTCGTGTCACCGCGTGCTTTCAGTAGCAATGGTTTTAAAACACCGGGCTGCTTCTCCCAACCCAGCCATCCACAGGCAGACACAAGGAATGAAGACTGCAGCAGTGAAACCTGTGCAGTAGCTTTTGTGCTCAAATGGCTCTACAAGCTTATACAAACATTAAACTGAAAAGACCACCGTTACAGTTGGAAGAGCTCCAGTTTAAGCACACAGCATCCCAGCAAGTGCAGCATTGACACCTGAAATCTCTTTTCTATCACAGGACCAAATTCTGATGGTTACAACGATTTCTGAGTTGCTTTCAGTAAGAACCCTGCTGAAGTCCAAAGGCTGAGACACTGAGTAAGGAATACCTTGGTGTGAGTAAGGATGGCAGTGCCTAGACCAGAATTTGCCCCAGATGCCCAGCCTTTAGGCATGGCTGTTTGCTCACCACAAGTCACCCAGGCTGCATACCTCCACCTGCCAAGAGTAGAAACTCCTAATTGAACATATATGATTGCTCAGTGTTGCAAGAGGCCTCTCCAGAAGGACCTCAGGCCAAATTTCACCCACAAATGCATCTATACAGCTTGTACTTACACAACTGAGAGCCACGTATTCATATCCCAGGGTAGGAAAAGTACTCCTCATGACCCAACCTTCCCCTCATTTTTTGCCTACGCTTACAAAGTAGTTATGGCGCAACAAATATTGTGCTTAACATAAGGTGATGGTTCCCTATAGGTGCAAGGAAGAGCTTCCTCACCCCCATGACCCCGCTACCCATTTGCAAGGTCAGAACCTGGCCTCTGTGAAAATGAGTGGAAGGCAGCAGTACTCGGCTCCTGGCTGTCCCCTCTACTGATGCTTGAGCTAAGCCAGTTATGAGACTTGGATTAATTGATTTTTCCCTAAAGTCAAATTAGGAGCAATTTTTGGATTGCTCTGCAACTTTTTGGGCTGTTTTAATGGGGTGAGAGGATGTAGGAGTTTTCTTCTTCCTCTCCTTTAGCTGTTGCATGGAACATGCTTTCCTGGGTAAATGTTATCTAACAAACTTTATGCTACACCTGGTCAGCCCTCGTGCTCCCCTGCTCTCTCCTGCCACGTACCATAATCACTAAAACTTTCTGCTTTTGTCTTAATGATTCTACCTTCGTTAGAGACGGGCAGGTGATATAAGGGGGAGAGGGAGCTGTGGCACAGAGCAGGTGCTCTCCAGGGTCCCTTTTCATTATAAACTTTTGTTTCACAGTGCCGTGAGCTGCAGGAGGCAGGGTTTGGTGATGTGGGTGGTCTTCCACAGCCCTTTCCCTTGCCGAACTAAAGCAAGTCTCTTATTGTCTGCAATATGTACATCAAACGCTGTCAGTCTCCTCTCCTACCACAGCTCTTTTTTACTTCAGCAGAGTTATTTCTGATGCACACTAGAAAGCAGAGAGAAGGGAAAATAAATTCAGGCTCAGTCCTGTAGTGAAACACTCTGTCTCTCAAAACATGAAGACCACGAACATCTTTTGATTTTGAAGACCGGTTCAAATTCTAACAAGGGAGCAGAAGAAACACACACTCATTGAGCAATGACACAACATTCACCTCTAAGTGGATTTCCTAAGAGGCTGCTGAAAGCTCTGTATTGCACCCAAAGCTAGAAGTTTGCAATGGAAAACGCTGACAAACTATAGCTATATATGGATTATCTCTTATAAACAAAAATAAAGTGATTTATAACGTCTATTTAAAGTGACCAAAACCTCATTGCTCACTCACTGTCATCTCTGCTTCTTAAAAAGTGCATGGCTTCCTAAAATGCTTTCCAACATACGCAGAGAGTAGTACTTTTAACAGTAACGATTATTTCATTTATAAGGAACTTTCCATTAGGAATCTGCACTATATCTGAAAATACACCCAACAAAGTTGTTTGAAGCCAACGAAATTACTTCCCCGGATCAGAATCAGGTACTTTGCTTCATTTTCTGGCATTTTTACCACTAGAGACATCACTGTAAATAAGTGAAAGGCTTTCACTACAAAGTTATACCTTTGGATCATTCACAGCTTCCAGGAAAAGATGTATTTATTTTTAACTATATAAACTCTAAATCATCTTAATGCCACCTGACCCAGCCATCTCCTCCTCCTCCTCCTCTAAAAGAGGCACCTCCCCTGCCTCATCAACCCAAGCAAAATTATAGGATAAGCACCTGTCACAAAAATATTTTCTGTCTTTGTCACCGCAGTGTAAAATGGAGATTAGCAACAAAAACCTGCTTCATTTCTCTATTTCAGTCAAAGCCTTGTCTGCACCCTTGCAGGCAGGTGGCTGCTGCAAAGCAACGGGCAGATCCGCAGGGACGGGACCATTTGCAGCCCTGGGTCACTGCAAGGGAGGACTCCTCACCACGCACTCCACAATCGTTACTGTGCTGGACTCTGCCGTGAGGAGAAGAAGAAAGGGAAAGCAGCTTTGCCTAACCACAGTATGACTGCATAAGGTTGAAGGAAAACTCTTACAAGCCAGTGCCTTTGTAAATGCTGAATTCTGTCAGCACGGTGCTACTTTGAGACGTGTGTTTTTACTTGAGACAGCTGAAGACGTGTACTTCCCTTGTATCTTTATTTTTTTCCCTTTACTGGTTTCAGATGGCCAACGGGGACCAGAGTTTGGGGATCTGGGATCTAGAGAGACCCACTCACAGTTCGGAGACCCTGGCAGCATCGAATACAGCGTATTAAGGCAGGACTTAGAGCACAAAAATTCACCTGCGTCTAAAGATGCACATGAAAGGCTACCCTGAGAACCAGACGCTGACAATATAAGGACGGCAGAATCTGGTTTAGTCCCGTAACTTTTCCAAATTTAAAAGACAGAACAGTTTAACCATCATTTTCCACTCTCAGAAGTCACTTCAAGAATCTAAATCCGTTTAAACCCCACATCTAATACACTAAAAATGGGGGGGAGGGCATCTCTGTTGCCTCCTTCCCACAACTTAAAACGCACCAGCTATTAAAGCAGCAAGATATTTAAATGACTATTCATTCTGTTTTGTTGTTGGCTTTTTTTTTTTAAGCAATGCTAGGCTTTCACCTGTATCATTATTATGTAGGCAGTGACAGATGGCAATGAAAAAATATAAAATAACTCTTAGAGTATTAACTTTTTTTCAGTACCGTATGTGTCAGATTCTTTAGCATAAATAAATGGCATTACAGTGTCTCATTAAATCTATACATCTGTGTAGTAACTTGCAATTTATGGATATTTTCTGACACAATGTTCAAACCAACAGGTTTAGCTCACATGTTTCTTTTCTCACCATGCCATCTCCAAGTCACTAGAAAAGCAAACAAAAGCAAAACCCTACAGTAAATATTCCTGAAGAATTCTATGAGGAGATTTGCTATTCATCATCTACACGCATTTAAGGGAATGAGAAGGAGAGAGGATGGTGGGATCACGGAAGAAAGGGGCTGGAGGGAGTTGGCAAGTAAAACAGCTGATGAGGTACCTAAAAAATGTATGTATCTGATTTCCTCAAGTTAGATTAAAACAATAAGAACGGGGGGACACGCACGCATTTTCTCATACGAACAACTTAAACACCAAAAGCACCCACCACGTTTTCACCACAGTCCCCAAGAGCACTGAGCAGATGCCCTCGTTGACTGCTGAAACAAGAAAGGATTAGGGATGGAGGGAACGAACGCCAGGCTGAAACGTTTCAGGCTGCAGCGGAGGTCATACGACGCAGCATCGACAAACAAGCTGGAAGCTGCTGCCAGCGGCTTTGAGCACCACTCGGCGTTATTCCAGAAGAGTTGAGAAGATGGAGACTTAACAGGTTCATAGACTGAAACGTCTGAAACTTCCTCAGGAGATACATGCAGCCCTCTCCCAAACATGTCCCATAAACTCATCTGCTCCGTGGAAGCCGCACGTTTAACCATCACGTAGGGCTGTGCACACAGCCTCTCTGATGGACGGCAGAACTATTTTGTTTGTTTGCCTTCTGCTGGCTGTAAAGCAGTGCATGTCCTTTGTTTTATTAGGAGCTAAGGCTGGGCAGCATCGAGGAAGGTCCTTGTTTGCCTTGCTCTAGCTTCTGCAGCCCAGATTACATGGGGAGAGCAAGGACATTGCTCCTGCTGGGGCACAGGGCCACAGGGAAGCCGGAATGGGAGAAGAGGGCTGGCTTGTACGCCTGGTACATCCAAACCTCGACCGGGAGCGCTCCCAGGCCCACCTTCAGTCACCCTTGAGCAGGAGGAGGGCAGCTGCAGGGATCTCAGAGCCGCTGCAGTCTGTTCCAGTTAAAGAGTCTCTTTCTGCCCAACAAGTTGTCTTTGGTAGCCCTCTTTTAAACACAACAGCCTGCTGGTCCAGGCTGGTGGAATGGGCTGCAGCACCACTCACTGTTACTAAACTTTCATTGAAGACGTCAACAAAAGATAAAAATCCATAACCACAGCTGCAGGGATGGCCAAAGAAGCAGCACCTGCCGCAGGGAAGTACAGCGGCCCTGCAACTTCATTCCCAATCGCCGTGTTTCAGAAGGCAGCTCCTTTTTCAACTCCCATGACAGCACCTTTGGGGACGTTCTCCAAAGATCTCCAAGGGATCTGGAGAGCTCTTAATATCTCCAAAATATCGCAGAGTACCAAGAAACACTCCTGCCTGAATACCAAGCCACATCTTACGGACAAATTCAAACCTCACGTACATGACATATTCCCATTGGAAAGCTTAAATTTGGCATTAGCAGCAACTTCTGCACGTCACCCTTTTGTCTCCTTGGGTAAAGGATCTGTTGGGAGCTATTTACGTACTGGCTCTTTTCCTCTAGGAGGAGCTGGTATCTCTGCCTAAAATTAAGACTGCTTGACACTTCCTACGATGAGGCCCTGTTTTTTTACTTGCTTTTCACTTTGCCAAAAAACAATTTAGGCTGAAATTTGTAGGCAACACTTTAATTTTTTTGTGTGAAAGTGCAAATCAAAGCAGCTCAACGGGCTCTGACAAAGAGGTCAGAGAAACCACCATCACTGGTTCATAGCGTTCAAGTAAGGTGATCCATGACCAGCCAACCCAAAGAGCACTGCTTTTCTATGGACTTGTACCCCATGATCCCTTCCAAGCCCTCTTTCCTTGCAGTAATCTCAACTGGGGTAGCTGCTGCAAAAGAGAACAAGTAACATCTGAGTTCCACTTTCCTTTCGCCTCACTAATGAAAGCCAGCAATCCCCAAAGATCCTCTGGCCGTGCCCCAAATTTCATCTCATGGGTACACTTCTTCTATTGGCTCTGTTCAAGAAAAGTGAGACCCAGAGACACAAAACATCCCTGATATTGCCTTGTTTTGTTTCTGAGGATGGGTCATGTGCATTTAAAAATCGTTACTCACTGCAATGAGAAGAAGAGGAGGGAAAAAAGAAAAAAAAATTTAAAAAAAGGAAAGAATTTGGCATCCTAAGAGCCTCACTAAAGCTCTTTAGAGTGCATAATTCCATCACCGTACTGTACATAGCACACAATCTCTGAGGGGTAATTATCCATGGATTGGAAGCCAGTGTGAATATACACACAGTCAGTCAATACGATGTTGTGCTTGCTGCTGCTGCTCCTCTTTTCTTTTTTTCTCTTTTTTTTTCCCCCCCTTCTTAAATCAATTGTAATTGTTGTGGATCTATTTCTGCTAATAAAAGAGAGTGAACCGATTCTGGTCGGATAGATTTCTGGATACGGAAAATGAGTGAGCAAAACATGTGAGAGTACTTACTGTATTACCAGAAATATTTATAAATGGCTCTTCCCTCCCTCAGCTGGCAGAATATCAAAGCACTGAGGAAGCAGCACGGATGGCTTCTGAAGGGACGGAGAAAGCAAAAGTCCACTCCATCATCAACCTGGGAAAGCGGTGCCAAAGGGCTCTAGCAGGAGCCCAGACTGGAACTGCTCTAACAGCAACGTCTCCCCTCTTGTCAAAGGGCTCACACTACTGCATTAGAAACCATCACAAATGAGCCTCTGTGGGGAATATATACTGTGTCTACCGGGTTATGACAACGTATGAGCTGGAGACCCAAGGTTTTTTTATAATTCAGATGTGATTCCTGGGACTGTCAGTTGTTCTAGCTGAGGACGACGATATTCTCTGAAAGCTTGATGCCTGAGTATACCAAGACCAACCTAGACTCTTTGCGCTTGACAGCAGTGCAGCCTTCTCTGTGAAACAGAGCGCTATCGCAACGCATTAGGTTTATTTAGATCAGCAAAATAAAAATGTGGAGACAAGCACATTTGCAGGAGGCACACGGAAAACCATCCACATCCTTGTGTGAAAACTTGGCTGAGCAAGAAAGGACTCTGCACCAGGAGCTCCTGCAAAGAGGGTTTCTGCAGGGGTTCAGACACACAGAGCTATACTGGGGTGCAGATTCCTGGTGCGGCATGTGCTTGTGCATAACTCAGCCTCATTAGTCTGTGTGCAGGTACTTCTAGAATTGGATTAACCAAAAACACACACTCTGAACTTGGTCCAGCATTCTGATTTGTTTCCACGCATCCCACTTGTGTTAACGCAAAGGCATACAGGAGGATGGTCTGCAGATCATCCGTGCTCTGCAGATTTACCTGAGGCGAGACGAGCACCCAGTTGGGCTGCTGTGCTCCCCGCTGGCCCTGTGCTGTCAGGCGCTTGCCGTGACGGCCGGGCTGTGGGAGTGCCCCGAGCCTGCCACCCGTTCCCACTGGCGGAGAAGTGCAACCAAGTGCTCCGATTCCCAAGTTAGCTTGTGCATGTGAAAATGCCTGGGGGTCCTGATTCAGTCCAACACTACACACATAGGTAATTACATTAATTCATCACTGGGCTGAGCAAGCATGTTCCAGCTCACAAAAGCAATAAAAGGACAACACGCAGGAAGAACGAAAAGCCTTCAGGAAAGGATTAGTAGTGTCACAAGTTAAACATCTCCTCCCTGATGACATACAGGATCGGGTCAACTGTGCAGACAAGCGAGAATGCCATAGCGTGAAGTTACAAATGGTAATAGCCTGCTCCAACTACTGCCTGCAATAGCTTTTCAGGTAACAAATGCAGAATACTAATGTACGATAAGCAATCGTTTAATAGCTCTCCTGTATAGAAGA
Organism: Mesitornis unicolor; assembly: GCF_000695765.1. Classification (NCBI taxonomy): domain Eukaryota; kingdom Metazoa; phylum Chordata; class Aves; order Mesitornithiformes; family Mesitornithidae; genus Mesitornis; species Mesitornis unicolor. The sequence continues at coordinate 85,324 of NW_010190335.1, forward strand.
GGTAGAGATTTTTCAGTGTTTAACTGCACATGGTTTCTATTCCAGATCTCCTACTCAGCTGTTTTAACTCACCTAGCAGATTTCAGTGTAAGAAATAACAATAAACTTCTTTCTGTAATCAACCTCTGAAACTGCAGCTCTTGCTTTACGGCTCTCAGAATCATAACGTAGGAGGGCTATAACCTCATAGCGATATGCTGTCATTAACAGTCCACTGAATTACAACACATGATGTAGAAGGACCTGAGCGACAGCTCCACCCCACTATTTTAAAAACAGGTAAGAGGGGCTTGGAGACAATACCAACACATTTCAGTTATAGTACTAAGTAACCTACCACCAGTTATGAACAATCTTGGTCTTTTAAAAAAGCATAATAATTTTTAAAATTGTCTTAATCCACACTAAATATTCAAGTTCCTCAGACGATTGCGTCTTCCCATAAGTACAGGAAATAGCAAGAATTTACAGTAGGTCATTTGAGTCACCCTCGCTCACAGCAAGCAGAAAGCAGTTCAGCACCTGCCGAAATAATGGCCAAGCAAGGAAAAGATAAAGATATAAAACAAATTTATTGGCTGTCTAGTGGACTTTACATTCAATTTTCTCTTGTCACATTCTCATCAAGTGTCTGTACGTGCACAATTCTAGCTGCAAAGGTTACGATCAGAACCACATCAGATTCAACTACCTTGGTGCCAAATTTGAACTGAGGGTTTCAGGAAGGCAGGATGCATACTCCCAGGTAGGACATATAATTTTATAGATCACATGTGATGCTTCATTTATCTGCTTTCATGTGCATAGTGGATCCATTGATTTCCTTTAACGTTCTCAAGTGTTCATAGCCACCATGATTCATGCATATATGCTAAGCAGTCTTTGCAGAAAGCGACTTGTTCAAATAAGCAATGTCTTGTTACTACTCTGCTGTCAAGTTTCTGACCTGTGGCTTTGGGTTCTTTGGCTTCCTTAAAGATATCATCAACAGGGGATTCTCACTCTAGGGGAAGAATAAAGCATCTACCATGAGCCAGAGTCTGAGATGCTTAAGGCTTGGAGATTTATTTTAGGCAGCTGCACCCTGGACACATGGAGATGGAATATCTAGGTCGAGAGAGGTTCTCCTCCCCTTCTACTCTGCCCTGGTCAGACCACATCTGGAATATTGTGTCCAGTTCTGGGCCCCTCAGTTCAAGAAGGACAGGAACTGCTGGAGAGAGTCCAGCGTAGGGCTACAAAGATGATGGAGGGAGTGGAGCATCTCCCTTGTGAGGAGCGGCTGAGGGAGCTGGGGCTCTTTAGTTTGCAGAAGAGGAGACTGAGGGGAGACCTCATGAATGTTTATAAATATTTAAAGGGTGAGTGTCACGAGGATGGAGCCAGGCTCTTCTCGGTGACAAACAATGGTAAGACAAGGGGTAACGGACACAAACTGGAACACAGGAGGTTCCACTTCAATTTGAGAAGAAACTTCTTCTCAGTGAGGGTGACAGAGCCCTGGCCCAGGCTGCCCAGAGAGGTTGTGGAGTCTCCTTCTCTGCAGACATTCAAAACCCGCCTGGACGCCTTCCTGTGTGACCTCATCTGGGTGTTCCTGCTCTGGCAGGGGGATTGGACTGGATGAGCTTTGGAGGTCCCTTCCAATCCCTAACGCTCTGGGATTCTGTGATTCCAGTCTCCAACTTTCAGCTCTGGTGGAACACACAGCGACTACGCAGCGACTACCGAAGACAAAAGGAAATAAATAATCATACGGGTCAAACAAACAGAAACGTTTCATTTTCTACGAAAATAATTTGAGTTGACTTGAGAAATTTATTTGAGCAAAAAGAACATAAAACATTTCTGAAGTTGTATAACCTTCCCCTTTTCAGTGCTGGCCCTTTTGAGCTGAAATACATCATTTTGAAACAAACATGGAAACGTTTTCTACTTTTAAACAGCAAAAGCCATTTCAATGTTACGGAAGTGTTTTCTCCCCCAATATTTTCATCTAAGTTGACTTAAATTTCATTCTGGTCCTGCTCACAAGCTGCCTTTTTCAACAAATTTATTACTTGTCATTTCCACCTAGCAGTTTCCACAGCAAGCTCATTGCTGGCAGGCTGTAAGGATGCAAGCCAGTCTTGAGCTAGTCTTGCGCATCAGGAACTAAGGAAGCATTAAACTCATTTAAATCAACAGATTTCTGAAACAGGCATTGTTTAAAGCTAAATCATAGAATCACAGAATGGTTTAGGTTGGAAGGGACCTTAAAGCTCACCCAGTCCAACCCCTGCCATGGGCAGGGACACCTCCCACCAGCCCAGGTTGCCCAAAGCCCCATCCAACCTGGCCTTGAACACTTCCAGGGAGGAGGCATCCACAGCTTCCCTGGGCAACCTGTGCCAGTGTCTCACCACCCTCACAGTGAAGAGTTTATTCCTAATATCCAGTCTAAATCTACCCCTTTCCAGATTAAAACCATTACCCCTCATACTATCACTACCTGCCCTTGCCAAAAGTCCCTCCCCAGCTTTCCTGTAGGCCCCGTCAGGAACTGGAAGGCTGAAAAATAAAAAAGCAAACATCTGAAACTTCTGTACGTCCCTAAATGTATAATGGCATAGATATGCAGTATTTCTGAGTGTGAAACAGCCGTGGGACAGCTGTGCCTCCTATCCCTTTCCTCAGTACAGATGGTCGACTCAGAAGCCTTTACTGTGTTCCCGGCTGCCCAGCCACAACAGGGACACTGGAACTCTGCAGTCACTACGCACCCATGGGGCCTGACGCCATACCCTGTGCTGTGCCTCATCCAGCTGACAAACAACCCGAGGTGGGAAGGGGGTTGCTGACAGAAGCACAAGGCTGGGAATACATGGAAAGGGGGAATAGTGACTGTGTACGTCTGTGTGAGTAGTGCTGTCCCCAAATGCAAGCTGCGTGCTCCTCGAAGTCTCAGCTTTATCTCCTGCATGCACTTTCTGCCTACCGTGAGGTACAAGCTGGGGTTCAGCTCTAGCTCTGCTCTCAAACACAGATGAGACCAGCATGAGGCTTCTATTCTAGCCGAATTTATAAAAGCCCCTCACTTCTCCAGGCCCTAAACTTCCACTCAGAATCAGTTAAGGCACTTTCATAAAGCTTACTCAGCATCTAGTTGCATCCTTAGGTGCCTAAACACACATTTAAACAGCAATCTAAGTCTCTTTGCAACTCTATGTTGCAACTCTTTGTTTATCTACAAAGCAGAGGTTGTACTTCTGTATCTTATGGGGGGGTTCAGTGACAGCAGATTAATGTTAGAGATTAATGCTCATGTGCTGAAGTCAGTGGAAGCAGAAACAGACCCCAACTCAGGCACAAGTAGCATACACTGCTCATAGGAAGCCCAGCATTTGTAAAATCTACACCTTCTCTGTCACAGACAAGATAGATCTGCTTGCAGAGAAACTTGCACAATTTTCCCTCCGTATATTTTGGCTCGAGCTGGTAGTAGGAGCCTGCCTCTTTTATGAGCCCTTCAGAAAAAATATCTTTGTACATCCTTTAAGTTCTCTACCGTTGGGTTCAATGAAACGGATGCATAAAAACTTGGAACGTAAATTCAAGCGACAACTGAAGTTTAACATAGGCTGCAAGAAAAAGAAACGCAGGCAGGACTTTGCATATGTTTGCACAAGAGAGAAACTGTTCAAGCAAGTGGGAAGAAATTTCTAATGCTAATGTCTTACAACATGACCCCATGCCAGTTGAGGTGCCTTTCACAAAGACCATACCATGTGCTGTTGATTCCATGACTCATTATTTCCAATGTTACAAGAAAAGTACGGTTGGATACTACGCCAAGATGGGAAATGAATTTGTGTCACTACAGTAAGCTTTTCTTACATCACAACCAGAATATATCTGTTCAAAAAAAATCAGATTCTGCTTGTGAATTTAAGGCAAAATACTTCATTAATAGTAATTTCAAAAGAAAAAGTAAATACATGTGCTAAAATAGGATCTACCTGAAGAGACACGGAACAAAATCCTACCTAATATTTAACACATTTTACTCTCTCTCTAGGAACACAGTGCATGACTAGTGCCGGCTTTAAAGAGCGTTTGCATTACACAGAAAATGTCCAGGCTGTCACTGAGAAAATCAGGAAGATGTAGCAGACCTCCAATTCAAGCAGAAGGAAGAACCTCTACCTCCCTTTGGGGTCCACAGTGACACTTGGAGCACTTGCTCAGGTTGCCCGAGCCCGAGCTCTCTCTGGCACAGCTACAGCCTCTGCCTTCTGAGCTGGCAAGGGTGTCGATCCCGCGCCTGCTTTCATCAGAAATTCCACCTGGATTTTAGAAACCTTCTCAATTTAGATCTCATCAAGACTTGCACACATCTGCTTTGATTTCTAGACACCAAAGGCTTCCAGCAGGGAAAAAAAAAAGCCTTCTCTGAATAGTTTCTCACCCACTCTCGCAGCAACACGGATAACAGTACATTTGTGTCTAGGCTTTTGGATAGAAAAGGTATATATTTTATATATTTAT
>NW_010190336.1:0-5976 GCF_000695765.1 Mesitornis unicolor
CAACCGAGCGATTCTGTGATTCTGTGTAGGTTCTCATCAGTCTGTCCCAAATGATTTTTGAGTGATCACTGGGAAATAAAGATTCTTCCATTCATTACACTTCCCTTTATTTGAAAGGACAGCCAAATGCACTGTTAACAGTTACACCAGAAATGCTTTCAAATGGGATCATTTAATTAACTTCTGAAGTCACAAGACAGAAAGAAAAATGGCCTAAATGTGCTGACTCAGCTTCCACAGAAGAAAAATGTGACTACCAGCGGTCGGGTCCATTTATCTCTGCCGTAAAATAAGGGAATTCAAGCAAAGAGAGTGGCAGCAACAGCTGGAACCATGTGCCTGTGTCCAAACACGATTTATCCATAAAACTCGAGGAAAGCACAGCACAGCTGCAGAGCAATTATGAAAACAGAAGAATCCACAAGCCCTTCAGAACTGATGAATAAGGATGCCACCAAAGAAACAAGATCTGTGGGTGGAGTCAGAAGCACTCGGGCTGAACAAGGGGGTTTTTTAGAGGCTGAATCTTCACATTGTAAGTGTCAGTTGCTATGGATGCTGGTTTTTACTTCTGATTCTTCTTGCTTCCTGGTTACCTGAATACTTCCTCCTTAAACACCTCCGTAATTTTAAATCTGCTTAAATTCTGTTAACCCAAAACGTGCTTGCTTTAAAATACAAACCCTGGAAAGCTGGCTGACACTTCTGAAGTGGTGGGTGAGTGAATATACCCATGTCGAAAGCAGCCTAATATTGCACATTTTAAAATTCAGAAGCTGCCACCTACTCTTCATTTTCTCCAGTTTGAATACTGCCAGAAAAGCAGCATCTGTCATTCTTCATCTTTATGATATTTAAATTCAGCGGAAATACTTTTCTGCATCTTTTTTCAGATAGTGAGCACAGAGAAACTATCTATGATCCAAGAAAAGACTCCTAATTCAGGTCACCTAATCCAAATTAGCCAAAACCAGTGAAAAAGCAGTGACCGGGCAGTACAGTGGTTGGGAGTTGAAGTTTCAACCATAAACTATGACCATTGCTGCTTTAATTCCTATTAAATGTCCAGCTTTAGAGTCCCCAACACAAAAAGGACATTGAAGTGCTGGAGCAGGTCCAGAAGAGGCCACAAAGATGCTCAGGGGATGGAGCACCTCCCCTATGAGGACCAACTGAAAGAGTTGGGGGGCTGTTCAGCCTGGAGAAGAGATGGCTCTAGGGGGACCTTATTGCAGCCTTCCAGTTCCTGAAGGGTCTTACAGGAAAGCTGGGGAGGGACTTTTTACAAGGGCAGGGAGCAATAGAACGAGGAGGAATGGTTTTAAACTGGAAAAGGGTAGATTTAGGTTGGATATTAGGAAAAAGCTCTTCCCCATGAGGTGGTCGATCACTGGCACAGGTTGCCCAGAGAGGTGGTGCAGGCCCCATCCCTGGAGATATTCAAGGCCAGGCTTGATGGGGCTGTGAGCAACCTGATCTGGTCCTAATGTCCCTGCTCACTGCAGGGTTGGACTGGATCAGCTTTAAAGGTCCCTTCCAACCCAACACGTTCTGTGATGTTATGATTAGGCAAGCTAAGAGCAGGTTGTTCCTTCCACTGGTCCCTCAACAGAGTCACTTTGATGACCTGCAAGGACCCATTTGTCTGAAGCCACACAGGAAGCTCAGGTTGCCCTATCTAGAGTGACCCAGGCTGCAGTTCTGTCACCAAGACAGCCTTAACCAGGGCCACTTCAGTTCCCATTGTAATGCACAAGGCTTTTGGACTATTTCTGGCCACCACAGGGCATCTGCAATTAGGACAAACTGCTCCAAGCTCCCTTTCCAATACCCACTGGTGAAGAACAAGGAAAGGCTTCTTCTTGACACTTGGAAAGAGTCAAGTCAATTCACTCCGAGTCGGATGCGTGCAGGAGACAAAACTCACATTATCACAGAAATATACCAGTGAAAATGAACCTGCTTAAATTAGCAGTTATGCTGTAGCAAATGTTAAATGTTGATATTGCAGTAAATTTATGTTAATAGCAAAAAAGTGTGTAAAACAATATATACAATCAAATTTCTATAGAAGGGTGTTTGTACTGTATAAAAGCAATACTGAAGTACTACAAATACCTCCCCACCATCTCATCACGCTTTTCTTACTGTATAAAGCAACATTTACTAGTCACCATGGAAATAAGACAGCAGTAGACACTACTGGAGCCCAGCGGTTGTGGTGCTGTTAGACTTCATTATTAAATATTTTCTGAAAGCAGCACTGACGACACTGATTAACATGCACAGAAACCTCCTCCTCCTGAAGCATTTCGGGAATCATTTACATAGCGAAAAACCGGGAATTTTGTTCATTAAGGAAGACCTGCAGAACAAAGCCATCTATCAAATCATTCAACCAAAACATAACTAACACGGACAGAATAATTTACCTTTCTGCCTTCTTCACCTTTACTGCCCGCAAAGCCTCGTTCACCCTGGAGCAGGAAAAAAAAAAATAAAATAAAAATCTCAAAGCAACATTTTTCAAGTAACTGCAACTTTTTAAATAGTTTGATTGCCCTGATTTTTTATCACGGGATTGGAACATACGAAATATTTGGATACTGACTCTTTCTCATTCAGAAAGGCATGAAACCTCTACCAAAAAATGACACGGCTTTCCACAGTTCTGTTGCTTAAGAGCAGTCAATCACTCTTCCTTTCCCCTCCTAAGGGATCTTTTTGGTTTTAAAAATCCTAAGCAATTCATCGATGCTCAACTCCCTCATTACAGTCCCGCTATTCTTCTGCAAAACCAGTTTTAAGACATTTATTCTTATTAATAACCTTCATTTTAAGTTATAAATCTGACTATTCAGCTGTGAAGGCCTCCGAACCCCAGAGCAATTGAGAAAAGCACACAGATACAATTTACTGAAAGAAAACCAATTCCTTTCACTTTGAAAACCACATCCAATTACCCCCGTATTAAAAAGAAAACCCCAAAACGCAGGAGGGGTGAGCTTTGAAATATTAATTCAAGCTCAGCTTATTTCAGCACATTGAATTCTTGATTTGATGATCTTTCAATAAAAAGACCTATTATGCTCTCACTGCTTCAATTTGATAACTTTTAGTGGAAGAAAGACCTTAATGTACAGTCTCACGATTTTAATGTCTTTGTCAAGCAGCCTGCAGCCTGGCTGTATTATAACAAGAATAACTTTAGATCCTTATTAATGTATACTTGTGAGTTTTGAGACATACAGCAGACATACAGTGACGATTATACACCTGTAGTACCAAAGCTACCTCATAAAAAGCCCCCAGAAGTCCTTTCTCCCTCCAACTGTCCAGCAGGAAATGGTTTGCCTGTCTCTACAGTTCAGTCCTACCACCTCAAGGCCAACGCATGTGATTTTTACCAGTCTGGAGGTGAAGAGACTGGGAAATGTCCAAAGCAATGCATGTGGTGTTTTCTAAATGACTGTTAAAAAATTAAAATGAGCAATGTCGAATGTGTATTTTCTCGTACAGAAGCCTAAGGTTTAAGCGAAGGTAACTAGAACAGCAGGCTACAACTGGCAACATCTACAGCAGCATTTTGTCAAGTCTTATAGCTAATAGCAGTGTGCTACACACCTGGGAATTCTATTCAAAGCTTTGGAGATGTATAGATGTATTGATTATCAAATAGAATGGATTATAAAATAGTCCCAGACTTTTCATCAACCACCCAGAGTGGCTGCTTTTTGTCTCCTTTTGGCTGGGGTGGTTCATGCAATCAGCAGCTTAAAGGCCAATTTTAGAACCATGCCCAAGACCAAGCATGCAAAATGGGACCTACTGAAATAACTTTCCACGTGTCCTCACCTGAAAATTACAGGTTAATTACTGAAATAATTTCTGAATGTATGCAACTTCCATTCTGCTTATCCTGTTTCCCTTTCTGATTAAAGGCTGGACCCGATAATCTTTTCAGGTCCCTTGCAATCTGGGTCGTGTGTAATTTGTTCAGTGACAAGGTAAGGCTGACTACCTTTTCCATGTCCCCCACTCCATTATGCAGTGGCTCAGCATTTTCTCCAGCCTTGTTTTTGGTACAGATATACCTAACAGAAGTCCATCATGCTGTCCTTCAAATCCACGATTAGTTCCAATCTGAGATGAGTTTTTGGTTTCCTAACTCCATCACCACAAGGTCTGGCCATGTTCCCATGTTCCTACTGGGCAGCTCACCCCTGCTTTCACTGTTTAGGTTCTTTTGTGTCTAAGCTTAGTCAGGAGGTCTCTCTTCATCCATCTTCTGCCATGCTTGCTCAACCTACTGCACATCACTACAGACGGTTCTTGGGCTTTTAGGACGCTGTCTTTGAAGATCAACCAGCTGGGCTCCTTTGGCCTGCAGGACATCTCGATTGCTCCTTGGCCTCCTCTTTTCCAGGCTCAAACTTCACTCCTTGAAACTCTCCTCAAAGGTTTTGCTTTCTACGGGCTCCCTGCTGGATCCTCTCTGGTTTCTCTACATCTCTTGAAAAAGTGAGAGTGGAAGACCCCCCCAAACATGACACAGCACACCAGATGCAGCACCACCAAGCAAAGAGAGAGGAAAATACCTTCCCCTCATCTGCAGCTGCACTTTTACTAACACAGTCTAGTTTGTGGTTTACTTCATTCCAAATAGGAATCACAGAATGTCAGGAGTTAAGATTATCCCATCCAACTCCTGGCAGAGCAGGATCACCTAAACTAGGTCGCACAGGAACGCATTCGGGCCAGGGGTTTTGAATGTCTGCAGAATGTTTGAATGTCTGTCTCCACAACCTCTCTGGGCAGCCTGGGCCATGCTCTGCCACCCTCACAGGAAAGAAGTTTCTCCTCATGTTCACGTTGAACCTCCTATGCTCCAGCTTGCTCCCATTGCCCCTTGTCCTGGCATTGGACATCCCAGAGCAGAGCCTGGCTCCTTCCTCCTGACACTCGCCCTTTACAAATTGATCCCCATGAATGAGGGCACCCCTCAGTCTCCTCTGCTCCAAGCTCAAGAGCCCCAGCTCCCTCAGCTGCTCCTCCTAAGGGAGATGCTCCACTCCCTCCAGCATCTTTGTGGCTCTGCTGGACTCTTTCAAGCAGTTCCTGTCCCTCTTGACCTGAGGGCCCAGAACTGAACACACTATTGCAGATGTGGTCTGAGCAGGGCAGAGCAGAGGGGCAGGAGAACCTCTCTGCCCTACAACCACCCCTTCTCATACACCCCAGGATGCCGTTGGCCTTCTTGGCTCAAGGGCACATTGCTGGCTCATGGTCATCCTGCTGGCCACCAACACCCCCAGGTCCTTTTCTGCCTCACAGCTCCAACCACTCCTCCCCAAGCCTGCAGCGTCCATGGGGTTGTTGTGACCCAAGTGCAGGACCTGGCACTTGGCCTTGTTGAAGCTCACACAATTGGCCTCAGCCCATGGATTCAGCCTGGCCACGAGGTCCCTTTTATCTTACACCCAGTCTCATATCCACCTCCAGGTCCTTCTCAGCAGTGCTGCTGCTCATCCAGCCAGGTCTCTGCCTGCACTGATGTATGGGGTGAATAATTCCTCCATTTTCAGAAATACAGACTAAGTGTCCAGATTTTTTGCACATATTTGAATTTTAAAAAATTGTTTCCAGTTAGTGAAAATAAGAAATGCAGTCAACAGAAAGCACAGAAAAAGAAGCTTAGATGATTTCCACTTGACAGTATTAAAAGTGTAACAATATTAGCCACTGGTAAGTTATTTCAAGGAATTCTAATGTTGCAGAAATAAAACTGTGGCAGTTACAAAATAACACATTCACGACTGACTAAAATTCTCCTTTCTGCAGCAGAATTCTCACATGAAGTTAGGCAAAACATTTCACACGAGCCTTTCCACGGACAATCGCTGATCACTCACTTGGTACTCATTGCTGATCTGATTTTCAGTGTTTTGAATCTCTTCATAAATGACCTTGATGAGG